>NC_048413.1:3709934-3737110 GCF_013103735.1 Etheostoma cragini | reverse complement strand
TCAACGAGACCGTAATTTAAAGAATGAACATCATTCTGTATTGCAAAAGACTTCAAACTAGCGATCGAGACCACAAACCCATTATGAAGATGTTTACTGAGGTAATAAATCAAGTGACAAGTGGCTCATTTCTCCATAGACCTCTATTGAAACCAACCTCTTTTGCAACCACGCGTGTCGCCCTCTGCAGGAATTCAGATAGAATGCAGGTTTAAGTTACTTCCGCAGTGGTTGCACTTTTCGAAACCGGATGCTCTGTCCACTTATTTTAACGGTCTATGGATTTAACCCAAAAGTGAGTTGGGTTGTCTTTAAATGGGCGGGGCTTCACCGGTATGTTGTTTTAAGCATGCAATTAATATGGGTTGATCAGAAATATTTATATATTTATTACTGATTGGGAAACTATTTACATGACAGCATCAGCATTGAGCTTCAGATCAATGGTGTTGTCATGGTAACAAACAAACTATATACAGAACAAGCTTACAACAACGAATACAACACATGTGGTTGCAATTATGAAGTAAATGTAATGAACAAGAGTTTTCATACTCAATATAACTTTCTTTTTTAACCCATTTTTTTATGATCAGTGGGATTTTTCTGTTTTTGTTTTTGGTTTATTTTTTTATTTCCACACCAGGTGTGTGTGTGTGTGTGTGTGTGTGTGTGTGTGTGTGTGTGTGTGTGTGTGTGTGTGTGTGTGTGTGTGTGTGTGTGTGTGTGTGTGTGTGTGTGTGTGGAGAGACACAGAATGAGAGAGAGAGAAAGAGAGAGAGGGGGCGGAGGGACTGTGTTCTATGGATCAAATAGATTAAATAAATTAAACCAGCAGAGGTTTAAAAAAAAAAAATCTCAGACGGTAGAGACACAACACGAGTCGCATTCTACCAGGCAGCATGTCTTAAACCCCACGTATACCAGAAATCTACCGGTTATTAAGTAAGTACTACAAACCGAAGTAAAAAACAAACCTGAAGCTGAAGAAACCCTAAACGTTAACGAAAAAGACCCGCGGACCTGAGTGACTGAGGGAGAGGGAGAGGGAGAGAGAGCGTGTGTGTGTGAGTGAGCAGAGCATGTGTGTTGAGGAGGGGCTCTGTGACTATCACAAAACAACCCAGTCTCCGCTACCCAATGAGGAGTTTTATTCAATCCGAGCACAGATATTGACTCGTATTACTCGTATAATAATTGAATTCGTCAAAAGTGCTTATTCCGTCCTGGATACTCGTTTCAATGGGACCTAGCCTGGTGCTCCCAGCTCTGCAGAAGCCTCCTTTGGAGCTTCTGGCACAAGCTTGTCTCAGGCTGCTGTTAATGAAAACAGCGCATCTCCTTTCCCTGACATCAGCAAAGAGAGTGATTCATGTGTGTCAGTTTCGCTGTCCTGCCTCTCATATTCCACTCGGTAGAGGTTTTTTTTCCTCATAGGGTTTTTTTCCCCCCGCCTCATGACAATGACACAGAGGTGTTTTTGTCCGTTGCGTATGTTATCACACTACGTTTCATGCACGGCGAACATCAGGCACACACAGCAGCGGGTTAATATCAATCATGTTATATCATGGAATGATGTGCCGCATGTGGCTTCACCTGTAAACACTGGCTTGCAACCAGTTAGTCATTACCATGGTAGGTTTTTTATCAGAATAATGGCTTATCTGATACAACCTCATGTCAGTGTATTGGGGGAATAATTAGTCTATGTTCTGCTTGATGGCATTGACTTACATCAGCTTAGCCATTACCCAGTAGCAATATCCTTAGAGGGTGAAACCTATACGAAATAGAATGATAGTTACGAATTCTAACTCCAGATTCTATAAGTATAGGTGCAGCCTTCTAAGTTTCGGACCACCTGCTCCTTACACATTAGCTGAAGAAAAAAGCTGATTTTGGGAGATGAAAAGCGGGTCCGCTCTGTTTATATACAGTATCTGCAGACGTAGTTGTATCAGTGTATAGAAAATCTTCAAGACTGCGCATGCGCGAAGGGATATAACGCATAGGGATAGCCTTAGAGGGCTGTGCCTATACTCATAGAATCTGGAGTTACAATTTGTAACTATTGTTCTGTTGTGTTGTTTGAATTAAATGGTGAAAACTGGATTTTAAACCTGATCAACTGGGCCCAGTTTTTCAAAAGTAATCCAGTGGGATTTTGATCACTGATTGAATCAAATCTTGGAAATGGGTTTTCAAAAGCAAAAGAAGGATTTCAAACTAAGGTCAGACCATGTAATCCAATCTTACATTTCACCCGAATCAAATCTGCTCTTTAGGTTTTTCAATCTTTGAACTTGGTTTGGGACCTATTTGATATAAAAAAAATCCCATGAGATGGGTGGATTCAGTTGTAATTTTTTGAACCAAATTAAATCAGAGAAGTTTTTTTTGTGAAAGATCACAAAATCAATGTTTACTGATACATTTCTATATATTTTAATCATGTACGAAGCTTGTCACATATATATATATATATATATATATATATATATATATATATATATATATATATATATATATATATATATATATATATATATATATATATGAAAATAAGTATTTGAACACCCTGCTATTTTGCAAGTTCTCCCACTTAGAAATCATGGAGGGGTCTGAAAATAGTCATTGTAGGTGCATGTCCACTGTTAGGGACATAATCTAAAAAAAACATCCAGAAATCACAATGTATTATTTTTTAATTATTTATTTGTATGATACAGCTGCAAATAAGTATTTGAACACCTGAGAAAATCGTTGTCAATATTTGGTACAGAAGGTTTTGTTAGCAATCCCAGAGCTCAAACGTTTTCTGTAGTTTTTCACCAGGTTTGCACACACTGCAGAAGGGATTTTGGCCCACTCCTCCACATGGATCTTCTCTAGATCAGTCAGGTTTCTGGGCTGTCACTGAGAAACACAGAGTTTGAGTTCCCTCCAAAGATTCACTTTTGGGTCTAGGTCTGGAGAGTGGCTAGGCAACGCCAGAAACTTGATACAGAGCCACTCCTTGGTTATCCTGGCTGTGTGCTTCGGGCCATTGTCATGTTGGAAGACCCAGCCTAGACCCATCTTCAATGCTCTAACTGAGGGAAGAAGGTTGTTCCCCAAAATCTTGCAATACATGGCCCCGGTCTTCCTCTCCTTAATACAGTGCAGTCGCCCTGTCCCATGTGCAGAAAAACACCCCCAAAGCATAATGCTACCACCCCCATGCTTCACAGTAGGGATGGTGTTCTTGGGATTGTACTCATCATTCTTCTTCCTCCAAACACGGTTAGTGGAATTATGACCAAAATTTTCTATTTTGGTCTCATCTGACCACATGACTTACTCCCATGACTCCTCTTGATCACCCAAATGGTCATTGGCAGACTTAAGACTGGCCTTGACATGTGCTGGTTTAAGCAGGGAAACCTTCCGTGCCATGCATGATTTCAAACCATGACATCTTAGTGTATTACCAACAGTAACCTTGGAAACGCTGGTCCCAGCTCTTTTCAGGTTATTGTCCAGCTACTCCCGTGTAGTTCTGGGCTGATTTCACCCCTTTCTTAGGATCATTGAGACCCCACGAGGTGAGATCTTGCATGGAGCCGCAGTCCGAGGGAGATTGAAAGTCATGTTTAGCTTCTTCCATTTTCGCTGATTGCTCCAACAGTGGACCTTTTTTCACCAAGCTGCTTGGCAATTTCCCCATAGTCCTTTCCAGCCTTGTGGAGGTGTACAATTTAGTCTCTAAGTGTGTTTAGGCAGCTCTTTGGTCTTGGCCATGTTAGTAGTTGGTTTTTTACTAATTGTATGGGGTGGACAGGTCTCTTTATGAAGCTAACGACCTCAAACCGGTGAATCTAATTTAAAATAATACATGGAGTGGAGGTGGACATTTTGAAGGCAGACTAACAGGTCTTTAAGGGTCAGAATTCGGTACTTTCCGGTTATCTCGATCTCAATTTTCCGACCTAATTTTTCCGCCCGTTATCTCGGCCGTTATCGCCCGTTATGACCTCATTTTTCCGCCCGTTATCTCGACCGTTATCGCCCGTTATCTCGACCGTTATATCATTCCCGGCTAGAAAGATGAACCTCTTTAGCCTGCCAACTACTGAGGAGGAAGCTGTGAAATTCTTTCAAGATCGTGTTCTACTACCAAAAGAACGAAGATGCAAGAACGACCATGTCATGAAGCTGTACTTTGGCAAAGAAATCTTCTGGTAGTGCACACTCAGGGCCCGCTATCAGAAGATCAATATTCACAACGGCAACTGGTTTGCTCAATCTCGTCTTCCATTTGTTACTGTTGCGCGTTTCATCTACATCTGGGCCTGGGAAATGACATCGGGGAAGCTGTGCAATAGGGAGCTTGGGATCAACAAGGACACAACAACAGACTGGAGTAACTATCTGAGACAAGTCTGCGTGGAGACTTTACTGGCGAAGGATCGGGGACAAATTGGCGGCAAGGGGATGATTGTGGAAATTGATGAGTCGCTTTTCACCAAGCGCAAGAACAATTTTACCTCCTACCTCAACAATGGATCTTCGGAGGGATATGCCGCGAAACCAAGGAATGCTTTCTCATCAAAGTGCTGGATCGAAGTGCGCCTACTCTGCTGACTGCAATCAAGGAGAACATTGCCGAGGGGACCATCATCTACTCAGACAGCTGGAAGGCCTACAAGACACAAGAACTGGAGCGGGCTGGATTTGAGCACTTCAAGGTCAACCATCGTTACAATTTTGTGAATCCCAAGACAGGCGCACACACTCAGACTGTGGAAAGGATGTGGGGATCAGCAAAGTGGAGGAATAAGAAGCACAGAGGCACAGATCGTCACTTCCTAAAGTCTTACTTGGCCGAGTTCATGCGGAAAAGCGGTATCGGCGAAAAGAATCCGTTCGATGCTATTCTGGGTGACGTGAAGAATCATTGGCCGCATGCTATTGGACAATAAAAACATTTTTTTTTAAATGAGGTCATTAAATAATTCATTGTTTTGATGAGGTTGAGATAACCGGAAAGTACCCAGAATTCTAGCTGATAGACAGGTGTTCAAATACTTATTTGCAGATGTATCATACAAATAAATAATAAAAAATCATCCATTCTTATTTTATTTTTTTCAGATTATGTCTCTCACAGTGGACATGCACGTACGATGACAATTTCAGACCCCTCTATGATTTCTAAGTCAGAAAACTTGCAAAATAGTAGGGCGTTCAATTACTTATTTTCCTCACTGTATATATATATAAATACATATGTATACATATACAAATACTATTGGATAGTATTGCTTTTGTTCTGGTATTTAACATTATAACAAAATAAGGAATGTAAAATGTTTATTACAGTGTTTCTGTTCCTTAAAATAAAACAAACAATGGCTAATTGGGAAAGCTGGTATTTTGTATACGTGTTGTCCTTTACTAAGCCAGTAGGCTACACTGTTGGTTCTATTTAAGGCTTTGGTAAACAGGTTTTAGTAATCCTGAAATTTTTAAAAGTCATAAAATTAAGGTGGATCAGGAAATCCTAAAGTGCAAAACATAGGATTTCCAAATCTGCATCAATTTGATCCAGATGAACAGAATTTGTCCTCTGGCTTGAGATGGAAATAGCACAGGATATGGACATGTTGGACATTCTTAGCAACATGAGGAGCTGTAGTATTTAAATCCGCTTTCAAATTCAAAGGGAATCCATATTTATCCATATATCAGGAGTATTGGCAGCAGAGTTGACAAAATCTTGATTTTGTTTGAGCTGGGTCTCCAGTATTTCACTGTAGAAATGGACATGTTGGGAAACCTTAAGTAAAAGATTTTAGTACTTCTTCCTCCACTGCCTGAATGTCGATGCATCTCTACAGTATACCACCTGAAGTAAACTTTGTTCTTTGTGTGAATAACATATATTGGAAAATAATGGTTGCTGGAGGCCTAGTGTTAGGAAAAGAAGCCAATATCCTTGTGAAACGTGTGATCTTGCAGCAGCCACAAAGAGGAGTCCATTGGGAGAAGCTGATAGGAGAATGCTCACAATCTTTATGCTTTAATAAATACTTTTTCACATGAAGTAATAAACCCAGAGGTGGAAATATTCCCTCTGTGAGCCAGTGTTTGCATATAGGAAACGCAGGATCAACCGTGTCAGGCGATATACTCTAACACTCCCGGGAGCAGAACAAAAGGATTCCACTTTATGTAACCAAGCCTGTACAAATCTGAGACATAAAAGCCTAGTACGCCATCAATCACTCGGGGCAATGGCACACCCATCACCACAGAAGCAATTGGGGCCAAGCAGTGAAATCAGAGATGTGTTTAAAGTAGGCCATCAACTATTCATGCTGTTGTGATATGCAGACACCTATCAGTTGTGATGCAGCCTGTACTGATTTCACCTGGCTTTGGCCTCTGCTCGTCTTTACAGGAATCCTTGCCCAGCTGGCCAAGGCTGCAACGCCTCACATCCATTATACATATTACTCAGAGAGAGAGAAGACTTGCTCTAGTTATATTTCATGACAGAATAGTCCACCTTTGGGATAATTAATCAAGGGTCCGTTTCAGGAAGGAGGTTTAACAGACTCTAAGTAAAACGGTAGGGTTCCACACAGCTAATCAACTCGCAAATTTTGGCCTGCGAAATGTTTACATAGTCACGAAAACAACATGCAGCCTAGCTGCCTTGCAATGTCCGAAGATGCTGGGGGTTGACCTGTTAGCTAGCTGAATAATTTTTGAGTGTTTAAACTAACATCTACAGTGGTGTATTTGCCCTGTTTTAGTTTGTGTGACATATAAACAACAATCTGTATTGTGACAAGCATCGATGTTCGCCATCAAAACTCGTAATCAAGCAAATGTACAAGAAGCCTAGTAAGTCGCCTGGCTGACTTCCTGTTTTTGGTTTTCCTTTTTTCTCTGGATTTTTGAGATTTGGATTTTGGACTTTGTTTTTGCATTTTTGGATTCCTTGTTCGTATACCCTGTTTTTGTTAATAAATCCTCATTAAAGAAAAAACTCCCGCCTGCCTGCCTTTCTCTGCATTTGGGTCCTCAATTCACAAATTTGTCACAGAGTTTCCCTCGTCTCAGGGTTAACAAACTCAAAGTTTTCACTAAATCTGCTTTCTGAAACGGACCCCACATGTTTAAGAGAGGCTGGGGAAAAACAGATCAAGACACAAGTACACTCTATACCAGGGGTCTTCGATTTTTAATTTGGTGGCCATCAAGCAGTTACTCTGAGGACCCCAGGGGTCCCCGACCCCCTGTTGAAGATCTCTGTGTCTGTATACTAAAGGGATCACTGTAATTTTTAAAAATTCATTAGCGTAGTGTGTGACTTATTAAGTGTCCTCCCGTATTGGCTTTACTGACCTGCTGTATAAGTGACACAGCATAATCAGGACTTACAAGTTATCTATCCAAACAAGCTTGTGGAATCCATTATTTATAGTCCTCACTACAGAAGCAAGTAGCAAAAGAAATGTCCAAGGCCTCCGAGCCGCAACAACGGCATTATAATTACAAATGAAGGTGTCGACCAGAGAGTGGGGGTGATCAGTCATTTATTAAATTGATGAAGAAAACACTACAGTTCAAGTCATTTTTTATTAAACATAATTTCAGTCTCTCTTCTCAATTCCAAGCATTTGCTCAACTCTCACACTTAAAGGTGCGCTGGGTTTAGTGCTGGGTTTTTAAAACCACTACTCTATAGGTAAACCCCATGAAATTGGCAGTAATCATCGACTTACTAATTAAACTAAAGGACATGCTCAGAAAAGGCAGCTGCACACACACACACACACACATACATATTCAGTTTGAGAAAAATTCTCTGGGTAGTAATGGTCTTATATTGATTAGTTTTGACCGTAAGGAATAAATCAATCAATTTGTGCATTATTTGTGCCTTTATTCAATATTAATAGAGTTGATCAACAGCATTTATCCAACCATGTGATGTTTGGTTTTGCAATCCAGTACAACAAACCCAGAAACTACGTGAGTGTAAAAAAATGAGCCTATAGTTTTTTTCTTTTTCTGTCATTGGGCAGTGATTCCATAATAACCTTTCAGCTTCTTGTAATTTAAGTGGGCTGAGAAAAAAAAAACTAGACTTCTGTACCTCTTCTTTGCTCTGTTTTCAGTCTTTTAGAAAATCTAGGCCGGGACAGCAGACTTAGGCCAATTGCAGGTCATTTCAGAGACAGCGTTCTATTAGCTTTTATGCAAATGCAGATGGTGTAAGCCGGATTCAATGGTGTAAGATCCTGCAGGAAAAGTTGTTATTGCATCATTGGCAATAACTGCCTACACCGCCTGCATTAAAAAGAGAGTCTGACACTAAACACAAAAAAGTTTGTCAATATTGGCGAAGCAATTGCAAGATGAAGAGAAAATGTCACTAATTGCATAGCCTTCTGCAAACGGCAGCCAGATTCTTAAAACCGCTGCTAATTCAAGTTCATGTTCATGTTGCTAGCTACAGCTTGGAATCACAGGGTGTCATCTCAAAAAGCTGAACAGGCACACAAGTTTGCAAAGAAAACAGGACGGTAATTCTCACAGAATCCCCCCTGTATAACAGCATCAGGATCACAATCATGATTGAGATGATTGAAATGAATGGCTAATACTCATACAGGTTACTGAATGAGGCGTATGCATGTGTCAGAAAACGGCCTACCCAATCTTTATTCAACAGTTTCCTGCAGTAAACAATAATTTTCATTATCAGTGAATCAATGATTATTTCCTTAATTCATTCATTGGTACGTCAGAAAATAGTGAACAATGCCCCCACAATTTTCCTCAAGCCCAACAAAACATCCAGAGTAACATTATGTAAGACAAGGTAAATCAGCCGATCCTCATATTTGAGAAGCAGTAATCATCCAATACCTACTTATAATTGATTAGTAAAATAGTTGTCTTTTTCCAAATCGTTTCAGTTCCAGTTAAACATTGCAAGCTTCACACATGTGGTGTTTTGCAGGGCTCTTGTACTGGATTGCATTTTATTGTACAGCTGTTGTTATTGTTGTGTCGATCGCCTGTGAACAATCATTGAACGCTCATGTGATCTTTGATTTTGTACAGGACAGTACCAGTTAAATTATGCATGCGCTTGTTTATAGCGTCTCAAATAGTTCTCCATGAGCACTGAGAAATTGAAGCAGTGATATGGCACCTCGTTCTTGATGTTGTGGAAATGTGGTAATGTCTTTTTTTTTTTTTACTAGAGTTGGTTGCTTGTTTTGCTTTTGGACATGCATGAAACAGTTGAACAACTGATGATAAATAGACAAGCTTGATAACGGTTTCATTCAAACATTTTGGGAAACGCACTTGAGAATAAAATATTTATTACCACTCATGAGAGTGGTATCAATTATCTGTTCTCTCGGCTAGAAAACAAATGCTGTAAGTTTAATTCCCAAACCAATATTTTAAAACATTGACATATAATTAAATGTGCACAAATGGTAAAAAGAACATATCAAATCAAAGAATTGAAATTCAGAACTTTAAGTCTCCACTGAGGTTTTTTTTTTAAATCTGAAGTAACATCAGGGTTTATTCCTTACACTTTCTGTAGTAGCTAAATATGGTGTTGTCTATCCACCTGCGGAACTTGGACACAGCGGTGTAGACTCCAGGAAACTGTGCATCAGCACATCCTCTCCCCCAGGACACCAAACCATAGACCCGGCCCTCACATACTAATGGGCCCCCAGAGTCCCCCTGAAATGGCACGAAAGAACGAAACATCAGGTATATCAACATATTCTTCCAGGCCTCCTAGTGGAGTCAAGTTTTAATGAACAAGAAACTTGAAGGCAGGGTTGGTAATGTTGAGAAGCTAGCAAGATATGAAAGGAGTATCTCTGTCGGTAAACGTTCTGCGCTGCCTGCACGATCCACGCTGCGATGATCTGTTCCATAGACATAATAAAGAGTAGACGCCGCATTGGTTGCTGAGCGCGAGATTTCCAGCCGCCATCTTGGACTGGTCATACTCGTTATTTAGCAGCGGAGGATACAAGAAGCCAGAGCACTATGCAGAATATTCCTGCTCAGATCGGCGGATTTTTTTTATTTTATCTTTTTAACTCTGGGTTCTGTAAAGCATTTTGAATCTATGTTTTGAAAATTGCTACATAATTTAAGTTTTGTGAGTTTTAAAGGGAGATTCAACCACATAAATGTGCAGTTTAAATTAAAACTGCCACTTACATTTCATACTGCTACTTTAAATAAGTACTGGTACGCGTGCTTTGTTAGGGGTGAAAGATATATCAACGCAGTATCGTTACACAGCACATTGTTATAGAAGTGAGTTTAACCTATATATTATTCTGGGGGTCCATAAGCAGCACTAATGTATGCTTATGTTGTTATTACGTTATGATTGTCTCTGGTTTAGTTGGGATTTGTTTGATAAGACTTGCATGTTATAAGTTCTTATAAGTTATTTAAGCATTTTATACTGTCCAACCAGTAGAACAGGTCCTGTTCTAGACATGGTCCATTTATTTATTCATGTTGGACCAGTCCAATTTGACTGTCAGTTGAAATAAATCTTTTGTTCTAAGAAAACTTGTTTAATTTATGAATCTATTTTGTAATTTTACATATGTTTAAAAATATTGGAATTCATATCGATGTTGCAATATCACATTCTGTCAATGTCGTGCAACCCTAGTGTGTGCGTGTGTGTCTGTGTGTGTTGGGAGTGGGGCTGCTAAATGTCAAGGTCCGGGAGGCGATTGATGCAGAACAACGTGTGTGTGTGTGTGTGTGTGTGTGTGTGTGTGTGTGTGTGTGTGTGTGTGTGTGTGTGTGTGTGTGTGTGTGTGTGTGTGTGTGTGTGTGTGTGTGTGTGTGTGTGTGACACAGAGAGACACAAATATAAAAAGCTTCAAGTAGACTCTAATAACATAATCATATTGTTTCTTGTACTTAAATATCTAACTTTACGGTCACTATCTGTTTCTTCTTCCCTATCATATTTATAATGTGTGATTTGGTATTTATACCTATTATAGCCTTCATCACATATGTGATGTAAGGGTATTTTGCAAATACCTATAATTTACAAATGATAGATAGGCTACACCGAGGATGTCTGGTCTAGGGTCTATAGGGTGAACAGACGTCCTCGGATTTAGGGGACTGTCCCCGTTTTTGGTTGTCTGTCCCTAACTAAATACAGAGGAAAAAAACTACCTCTGTCCCTGTTCTGTTTGTAAAGAAACAACATTAGCTTTTTCAATCAGATTGATGGTCAAACTGGAAATGTCCCAGTTTTTCTCCCTTTTTGGGGATTATGTTCCCAGTTTTGATCTTGGACGTCTGGTGAATTTATATCATATCAGAATATTCTATTACTGTTAAGCCCACTATGCCTATTAAAATACGCCTAACCATTTGTCCTGTTTCATAGCTAGATGTATGACCTTTGTAGCAAAAAAAAACATGAAAATCAGTTCTGTATTCAGTGAGATTGATTAATTAAACGCGCTGACAGCTCATTTCACCTGCCAAACACATTACACTGAGTGGAGCGGGTGACCGGTCCAAGATGGCGGCCCCAAGTTTCGTCAGCGCCAGTAGGCAGTAGCGGTCGATGCGGCGTCTACTCTTTATTATGTCTATGATCTGTTCCACATAGCAGTCTGCCATTAGCCTCCCCCGGAAAACTATAGCTAAAGTTAGTTTAGTTAACAGCCTATTTGGCTAACTGTAAGCTGAGACAGAATGTAAAAGACCCTCAAACCTGAAAATAATTTTTAAAATATATAACAGCTGTTACGTCAGTTCTACTTAACTTGTGCTACTTTAAAATACAACCACCCAATACTTTATTGTTAATGTAAAGTCTTTATTAAGCTGGCTTTAGCCTGCGTTTCACACTTTTTAGTTTGAGTAACATTATTTTAGACTAAATCAAGCTGTTAGCTAGTGGTTAGCCAAAATAGCTGTTAGCTAAACCAGTGTTAGCTTAGCGGTGGAGGCTAACCGTTGGCTGACCGCTACAACTATGACAAATCGTGTTGTATCCGGGTCTGTGCAAGCAGCACAGATCGTGTACTCATGTATTTATTAGCAATGAGAACCGCTAGCTGACAGCTTGATTCAGTCTGAAATAACGTTACTCAAACTCAACACTGGAGAAAGCAGGCTACAGCTAAATTAATACATTACAGTAATATATATTTTAACGGTTATTTTCAGTTTTGAGGGTCTGTTGCGTGCTTTCTCAGCTAGCTGAATTAGCTGTTGGCTAAACAAACGTTAGCTTTCCGGTGGAGGCTAACATTAGATACGCTACTTTGGAACAGACTTTCTTTAACTGTCTATGGGAACAGATCTTGCAGTGTCGTAAATCCCATAGACATTTAAAGAAATGGACCAACAGATCCCGTTATTCTGGACGGAGACCAGTGAAGGATATTAGAAGCTCTTTCCCGGTGAGATTACTAATGTTAGTAATTAAACCTAAACAGCTAATGTAAGTCCAAACTGTCTGCAAGCTTACCTTGTACTGTACGGGAATTCCTCTACTGTGCCTCAGTAAGTTGTGTGGTTATGACAGAATCGTTAGCCTATTTTTACAAAAACGTCTGCTACGGAGCCATAATGGTAATGAACCTTTTATAAATTGTCATGTTTCTTTAATAGCCTTTAAACACTTCATATGTAAAGTTATTTGCTTTCAAAGTGACGTCAAAATGAATGGCACATAGTAAGGAAAGCTCATGTGGGACTGGCTCTAGTGGCTGTAATTCTGCACCAAGGCTGAATTTTGGGAAAGAGATTTCAGATACAGTAATAGGGGACCACTAAAGTCTATATAAAAGAGACTTCACAGACAGTATTAGGGGACCACTAAGGTCTATATAAAAGCATCCAAAGAGCACCATGTCATGGGACCTTTAATGTACACTCACCTAAAAGATTAATAGGAACATCATACTTGTACTGTGTTTAACCCCCTTTTGCCTTCAGAACTGCCTTAATTCTACTTGGCATTGATTCAACAAGGTGCTGAAAGCATTCTTTAGAAATGTTGGCCCATATTGATAGATAGCATCTTGCAGTTGATGGAGATTTGTGGGATGCACATCCGAGCCACGAAGCTCCTGTTCCACCACATCCCAAAGATGCTCTACTGGGTTGAGATCTGGAGACTGTGGGTGCCATTTTAGTACAGTAAACTCATTGTCATGTTCAAGAAACCAATTTGAAATGATTCGAGCTTTGTGACATGGTGCATTATCCTGCTGGAAGTAGCCATCAGCGGATGTGTACATGGTGGCCATAAAGGGATGGACATGGTCAGAAATAGTGCTCAGTTAGGCCGTGGCATTTAAACGATGCCCAATTGGCACTTAGGGGCCTAAAGTGTGCCAAAATAACATCCCATACACCAACACCACCAGCCTGCACAGTGGTAACAAGGCATGATGGATCCATGTTCTAATTCAGTTTACGCCAAATTCCGACTTTACCATCTGAATGTCTCAACAGAAATTGAGACTCATCAGACCTGGCAACATTTTCCACTCTTCAACTGTCAATTTTGGTGAGCTCTTGCAAATTGTAGCCTCTTTTTCCTATTTGTAGTGGAGATGAGTGGTACCCAGTGGGGTCTTGTTGTAGCCCATCCGCCTCAAGGTTGTGCGTGTTGTGGCTTCACAAATGCTTCCCTGCATACCTCGGTTGTAACAAGTGGTTATTTCAGTCAAAGTTGCTCTTCTATCAGCTTGAATCAGTCGGCCCATTCTCCTCTGACCTCTAGCATCAGCAAGGCATTTTCGACCACAGGACTGCCGCATACTGGATGTTTTTCCCTTTTCACACCATTCTTTGTAAACCCTAGAAATGGTTGTGCGGGAAAATCCAAGTAACTGAGCAGATTGTGAAATACTCAGGCAGGCCCGTCTGGCACCAACAACCATGCCATGCTCAAAATTGCTTAAATCACCTTTCTTTCCCATTCTGACATTCAGTTTGGAGTTCACGAGATTGTCTCGACCAGGACCACACCCCTACATGCATTGAAGCAACTGCCATGTGATTGGTTGATTATATATTTGCATTAATGAGAAATTGAAAAGGTGTCCTAATAATCCTGTAGGTGAGTGTAAAGAAGCATCCTACATTGCAGTTGGTTGAGAAAACTTCTTACAAATTCGAGGGTAAATGCAGTGAAGTAAACGGCAATCTCCAAAAGGTAACATATCCACACACTGATTAAAACAGCTGAGGTTTTCTTACCCGACAGGCATCCTTTCCACCAGAACTGAACCCAGCGCAGAGCATAGTTTCTGTGATGTTGCCGTTAAAGGACTCACTGCTGTTGCATTTTTCTGTGGAGACGATGGGCAGCGTGACGGTGCGGAGGGTGGAAGGGATCTGGCCTCCACTGGGGCTGGTTTGTCCCCAGCCTGACACTCGACACAATCTGCCCTCCGCCATGGAGGCGCCAGGTCGGGGCAGCAGAGCAATGGAGACGTAGGTGTTCAGATACACCGGGGCCCTTAGCTGGAGAGATGGGGGGGACACAGTCTGATCAGCAAACAGACTGAGGCTACATTTACACTACTACATTTTAGTTTACATTTACGCAACATGTTCTCATGAAAGGGTTTGCATGATATCATACATTATTTATGCACACCGATTCCTATGATATCCTACAAATTTAGGTGACTGCCTACTGGTCACGTGACGCCAGCTACAAAACTCTAGGAGTGTCGGTTGTATCGGCAGACATTACAGAGATGTTCAACTTACAAAAAGTGATGCTGAGATGACAGTTAAGTTTATGCACCAAAACAATTTGTTACATTTAGGAAAAAGACCTAGTTTGGACCCACCCATCCCAAAAAATCTGTGGAATACATACAAATTACTTTTCTTAGCTATATGTACTGGTTCATAAGAACAGCCTGGTTACACGGGTGAGGCGTAATTTGGAAACACTGCTGTCCCCGATTTTGTTTGAAAGCTCTAGGGATTCTTTGTAGTCTAGGGCATAAATGGAGATCTTTGGAAAACCATGCAAATGATCATGTGATATGCGTTGTCAGAAGTGTTCATATGGACAGAGATTATTAAAACAACAACCCGCCCCCCCCCCGTCCCAACCCACAACAAATCCTCTCTCTCAACCTCTGTCGTATTACAACAATCAAAAACAAGAAGCAAATCAGATGACAGTATCAGCTCCCCTACATCGTCTTCTTTTACAAACCGGTATTGAGAGAATGCATCTCTATCTTTGTCAGTCTATCCATGGACATACATTCCGCCATATTTGTGATCCAAGCACCAATTGTAGGTGCCTCCATTTTCTTCCAGATGAGAGTTATAGTCTTTTTTGCCTATAGTATAGAAAAATCAATACATTTATATTTGTGGGGTTTCAGATTCAAGCCTGTTGGGTACAGGTGAAGCAGAATCATCTTCTTTCAAGTGGAATGTTCACAGACAAGATGAACATAGTTTCACTGATCTCCTTCTCCCTCCAGAATGGCCCACTTGTCACAGTCACAGAAACATTGCCCAAAATGTTTTTGTGTCAAAATGCCTCTTAAAAATGAAAACATGGTAGTGTAGCTGTAGCCTGAGAGTAAAACTAATGAAAAATAGACCAACGGTTTGCATACTGTACCTTTATAAGCATAATGTCATTGTTGTTAGTGGCGTAGTTGTACTCCAGATGGGGAACCAAAAGTTCTGGCAGGATTTCTTGCTCTGTTCCCTCATAGATGGTCAGAGAGTAGTCTCCTGCTATGATCATCATTTTCTCTACCCTGCAGAGATAAAAAGCAAATCAAAGTCACCATGTTGTAATGCAAAGACAGTATGTTATATGAAATGGTTCTTCTTGATATTAATGGAATAGTTCAATATTTTGGGATCTGTCTGTCCTACACTTCAGCCAGCAACCTGTTAGCTCTCACAATTCACGTTGACATTTGTAACTATGCCATTAGCTAAACATATAGAGCTTTTCTCAACAGTATGTTGTATTGCTTGCTTCACATGTTTAAATAAGGATGTCAGTTTTTTGAAAAATTATCTAATATTGTTGATTATTCAATATGTTTTTAGCGACTCTTAATAGACACCATTTTAGATTGTTTAGACTGTTAGTTTGATCTCTTGTTTAAGGGAAATGTACATGTGTGTATGTTCGCCGTTGTACACATACATGGATGCACGTGTCTGTGGGCGGGGCTTTGTGGGCGTGGTAATGTGGACAGGTGTGGCTCCAGTGCCAGGCCTGAAATTTTGTCCCAGTCTGCCCCTGCCCACCCATTCCTGAGCCCTTGTGTCACATCCCTTTTTTCACCCTGATTACCTTGTGTATTTGTCTCTGATTTGTCTTTGTCTGTTGTCAGATCATTGTGTGTATGTCTACCCCTTTTGTCTGTGTTCAAGTTTTTTTGTTGTGATTCCTGGTCTTTTGGGTTCTCCTTTTGGAACTGTTTTTGCCTACTGTTTTCAAGACTCTTTTTGAAATATTGCTCAATATTTTATTACATCCTCAAGCTATCCAATGCCCTGCTGTCTCTGTATTTCTGGGCCCGCTATTTTCCCAAACGTAACACACAGAGGAAGAAATGGGGAATGAGAGATTGTACTGAGCTAGAGAAGTTAGTAGACCAGAGGCTAGCCCGGACGTGAAGTCAAGACTTGGTCTGTCGGTGCAACTTTGTCCAGAACAAATCAAACTCTTGTACACGCAAAAGTGGCAAAGCATGGTCCAAGCACTGAGTTAAAAGCAGAGCAGATGAGATAATTAAAATTTCCTCAGTCTGTTGATAAAAAGGTAATCTTGGCAATATTACGTTTAAATAGAAACAAATTTGCTGTTGCAAAGTATTAACATAATGTAATTTCTATACTTTAAAAATATGTGTATATATTTGTATTTACATATTAATCACAGTCAATAACAGTGACTTAGCACTACAGTAAGAGTTGTTGAGGACTGAATCTGTTTGTCGACTGATAGGGAAGTAGGCCATGCTCACATTTGGGTACTGACAATACAGTTAACTGTCATTTAGTAAAAGACCAATATCATTTTGCTGATGTAGGACTGTAAATATGACCACAGAGTCTGAATTAAACAACATACATTGTGTAAAATGATTGCTTCCTTACTAGCCAAAGTGTTTGTAATTTATATGAAAGTGTGTTGTCACTTGAGGCCATCATATGCTTGCTTCAGATTCCCGTACCACAGAGCTCCATTGTTACTGCCGTGCTTGTATCCCTTTCATGTGCTTTTTCTTGAGAACTGACATAACTTACTACCTGATATGGCTCCAGATGACTGGATCTTTTAACCGAATCCTGCGTGTACAAATTAACAAAAGTTGAGGTCATGCCTTTTATAGTTGTGTTCAACTTCTTTACAAAAAGCTAAATCAGGACACAAAGGTATACAGCAACTGTGACAAGGGTTTGTTTTAGAACTTTATTATCCTGAGCTTATGTAGAAGTAAATAAAAAGAAGAAAAAACAATAGCTCACCCAATGTTACAGTGTGCTGCTGTGATTACCCAGTACTTATTAATCAAGGAGCCCCCGCATAAGTGCTGACGCTGGGTTGTCTGTATGGACACGATGTATTTGATTGAATGAGGAACTGGTGCATATCCTCCGACTATACGTGCCTCTGCCGGCTCTTGACCTGCGACACACACAGAAGTAAATAAAGAGGAGCTTAGATTGGATTTGGAGAAAAAAAACAGCCATAAAGAGCTAACACAGGTGTAATGTTATCACTGCAGCAGCAGCACCAGCAAGAACAATACAAGTCATAACGCAAACAACAGCTGACTTCAGTGCACAGGTACACTGCTTTCATATGGATCAATAAAAAACTATCTCATATCCGAGGTTCAGTGATTCACAGTGAGGATGAGTCTGACCACCATTACAGTATCTATCTGATATAAACACCATAGTTCACGTGTGTTACTTGTTTGTTCAGGTACAAGTTTGAGGTACTTTTACTTTACTTAAGTATTTCTTTTTTTGCTTCTTTATACTTTTACACCACTTCAATTCAGAGGGAAATATTGAAGGTATATAGATTAAAATTGTATATTGTAGATAACATATTGTGAGTTTATAAAATATGATGCACTCTCAAAGAATAAAGAATTCAATATTTACCACTGCGGATATGCAATAATCAATAAAATGTGTAATAATCTAACATTCACAAGGGCTATTTTTATTGATTTATTGCATCTTTACTTTTGCTTATTATATATGTTTGAGTGAAATTTTCAAGGCAGGACTTTTACTTGTAAAGTTTTTTTTTATCGCGGTATTGCTACATTTACTAAAAACCAACACTAGAGAACCTTTTGTACCTTAAAATAAAGTTACCAGAATCGTTTCAGTGGTTCATCAACGGATGAAGGGCACTTCTGCAATGGGTTTGCGGCTCTCTATAACCGCACTATGCAAGTTTGCCAGATCGTGTAGCGAATCTTTAGTTCCAACGAGACATAATGCGACAATTCCGCTTCTAACCTGTAGGACCAAAGCGGGAAAAGTTCCCTAGTGTTGTTTTAACCAATGTTTTAAGACATTGTATAAGTTGCGGAACGTTCTAGTCGCCTCTCCGTCAGCTCCGCATGATTTATGCTCAATTGTCTGTTTTACAAATATTAGTTATGCTTTATTTGGTTGACATTGGACAGCATGACGATGGTGATGGCGTATGGCTGTACAGTCAAACTGGGCTGTCAAACCTTCTGCTAACCTCCAGCCAATTCTGCTGGCCTAGGCCAAGGAGTCTCTATAACTAAAGATAGCGCATCACGGCCACAGAACGGTAACCTACACACTTCCTGTCTCCCAAATGGCTGTGGCCTCATTTGAAAGTTTAGTGAATGTGGTAGATGGGTGACTTTTTTTTTTTGCTGACATTAGACAGTAACACAGCAAAGACATAAAGCAGTATAAAAATTTGTTTTGTTTGGGTGTTCACAAACGTTAAGTTACATTTGCTTATCTGTGTTGCCAGATTTTGTGAGAGTTTGGTCCTGAGACAGAAACATACTCAAACAGATTACATTTTCTCTGGTTGTGTCCGTCTGGAAAAAGAAAAAAAAATGGCTCCAATATTTGCTTTGGTGTCTTTGGGGAAAATTAATCAGTCGTAATCTTTGTTCACGTTCACTTTTCCCTTAGGAACCAATACACTAAAGACCTGCTGCTATTCTCCTAAAGAGGCGCGGGAGAGGTTAAGACCATGTGACATATACAGGAACTTACTCTGAGCTGGGGCATCTCTGTTCTTAAACGTCTCTGCCAAGGCTTTAACAGTGGCCAGTCAAATTTTAAATCAATTCTAAAATGGACGGGCAGCCAGTGAAGTGAAGCTACTAGGACTGTTGTAATGTGAAGGTGTCTGTTAAAATCGGTGAGAAGCCTGGCTGCTGAGACCTGGAGGCAGTAGAGAGTAATATATAATAATATATAGTTCACTTGATAATTTTTTTGTAATTCTTTTTTTGAAATTTTTAGGCCTTTATTGACAGGACAGCTGAAGAAATTAAAGGGGAGAGAGAGGGGGGGATGACCTGCAGCAAAGAGCCGCAAGTCGGAGTTTAACTCTGACCCACTGAGGAGTGAACCTCTATATGTGGGCGCCCGCTCTACCAACTGAGCTATCTGGGCGCCAAATATTTGATTACTTTTAGACCAAGGAAAAGCATAATCTCATAAGAACGCTATTCCTGGCAGGCCTTTACACAACAGACTTTTACATTGGGGACTAAAATTTACCAAATTGTACACAGAATAAATGAAATATGAAGGATCCCAACTTTAGCGTCTTGGGGGGACTTTGGGGCAGTGTTTCTAGAATCCCTGCCCTGGGAGTTAATTCATTGTAAACGTTTAAAACGTTCCGCCTAAAACTCAATTGTCCGTCACAGCAACTGAGAGCCATTGTTGTCCTCAATATTGACCCCAGGCTATAATTAGCAGGAATCGTGTGAGTCAAGAGCAAAATGGTAACCCTATACAGCATACTGCACATGGCATGGATTGCGTGTGTGTGGGAAAAACACACACACAGACACACATACAGTACAATAGAAAAGTGTTATGTAAGGACCTTGAAACTGCAGCTTGAACAATGTCTCCTATTGTGTTTAATGTGGGCTCAAAAAGTTAAGCTCAACAAGTTATTTGCCTTCATCTGATCTTTCTGAGGTGTCAAATTCATTTGGTGAATAAAAGTGGTGGTCAAATAGCTCTTTTTCTCAAAAAGATATGTTTGATGCACCAAGTAACAATGCACATGTTCGCTAATTAGTTTCAAATGAAACCTTAAAAAATAAACAAGATCAGCAAATTCTGTAATGAGGCGTATTAACAGTATTTAGCTTTTCATCACAGAAGTGTCATTATAAAGGACTTTACACAGATGAGTGTCACTAGACATTTTAATACTGAAACATTCTCACCTTTTTTTTCCTGCCCTTCTCCTATTACACTGCTGTAATTTATGATTTATTTAAAGCAGTGAGAAGCTCAGTCATGCCCAGATGAAAATGGCTGAGTTACACTTTCTTATCAAAGGTCTTTCTCAAGGGAGCATCAGGACTGCAAGTGCCACAGTTGCAGTCCTGATGCTAAAAGACAACTTTTAAAACATTGGTAGAAGGGATGTTAACATATCAGAAATACATTCAGCCCATTTAATGGCACACTCAATTATGAACCCCAAACTGTCAGTATGTAATTTCACATTAGACAGTAAATCCCAACTTCCCTGTCATTGACACCCAGAACTTCACTTAAAAACCTTTCATGCATAAATAAACTGTAAATTCAAGATAAAGAAGCTTACTTACATTTTACAGCCAGGACTTCAAACAGTATACAAAGAAATAGAAATGGCAGGTCCATAGTGACACAATGGGAAGAGCAGTGTGAGTGAGGTAGTCGCGAGTCGTCTAATCTTAACGGGAGGGCATTGCACCTGCACTCTCAGGTTTCTTATAGTTCTTATTTCCGTCTCCATGGTCACCTCCTTGTCTTGGACCAATATATAATTAAAGCTTACAGAGCACAGCCCATTTTCTCACCTCTTCCTTGACCTACTCGGACTGTTAAATAATCAGACAGTTTCCCGGAGGCCCATTTACTGTCACACCAAAGGCAAAGCATACACTCACCGGCTACTTGATTTGGTGCACCTGTACAATGTAATGCTAACCAATGCAACAGCTCTGCCATGAATTCTACTTTTACGAAGCTTATCATTTTGAAATTTGTTGGTGACACTCTTAGAGACATAATAATTCTACCTTATGTTAATGTTTGAGGTCGCATTGGGTGCATTATATTGGAAGATGTTTCTATTTATCTGTCCCTCTCGTGTATCCAAATAGTGTGGACAAAATATGTGAAACACCTCTCAATATAATGCACTCCAGTTGAACACCACTGCAAACTACATCCTCAATAATAAACATGTAGTTAAATGAATACCCTCTCAACCTCTCTGACAGTGACAATCAAAAGATGAACATTGACATTTTTTTGTAAAGATAGAATTTAAGGCAGAGCTGTTGTAATGGATCCCATTAGGTTGTACAAGTGTACTTAATGAAGTGGCCAGTGTACAGTCTTGTAAAGGGTACTTGCAATGCAATTCCTTATACTTGAGTAAAAGAAGCCTACCTTGAAGTGCCTTACCTTAAAAACGTATGATTATGAACTTTAGGCTTAATATTCAGGATTTCCACACCTCCTTAAACGTCACATTCAAAGTCTCATATCAACAAAGACAAAATCGCAAAAAGAAATTTCATTTTCTTCTTTCACTGATTGACCATACCTGCTTTTTGGGGTCTAAGAACTTTTTTCAGATTTTATTTTGTAGTAACGAGTAACAAAGATGCTTAGGGGAAAGGTATTGGAGTAAAAGGATACCTTTTCAGAATTATAAATACCGAAGTACTAGTCTAAAATCTACTTAAGACAGTAACAAAGTATTTGTACATAGTTTGTTACATTACAATTCTGCCAGTGTATCCTGTGCTTATAGTGTTGCCAGTTTGCAGTTAAACAGCCACTCTGATGTTGTAGCCCTGTCAACTCCAATAATTGACATATTGCAGCTTGTGATTGAGGCTCCTAAAATGGATGAAACGGGTCCTAAATGAAAGGAGAAACAGTGTCTCTGCAGCTCCCGTCTCCCCTCACTGAAAGATTTGCACTGATGGCAAGTAGTAAAAGCTGTTGCATCCGACTAGGTCGAGCCAGTGCTGCATGGAGCAGAACTCAGGCATGTCTCATCACTGCTATCATCTCTCTATGGAGTTCCTGATCTCTCTCGGCTACTGATAGATATAGCCGTGCTCCTACATCCCCCGAGTGCTGACCACTGCCTTTTTTCCAAGTCCAAGTGCTGTCTTGATCGTACATGGCTGCCAGCTCCCTGTTCTCACATTCATTTGTCTGGCACAGGAATGAAAGGTCCACGCTATGTCACAAATCACAATGCTCCAATCCCTAAATTCTCCTCTTTGCATAATTCCCTTGTCATTATCTAGTATACAGGCATTCCTTATGTTGTTAAATTAAAAGGGTTTTAACGTCTATCTAAACAGCAGTGGTAAGCACATTTACTTAAGGCAAACAAAACACATGTAGTTTATAAAACACAATGTTTTATTATAATTTCAACTACCCAACACATGTACATGTACAGCTGAAATGACATTTTTAATTGTTTTCAGTTTTTAAAACGTGAGGATTTTTCTGCATTGAGTACTCTTACTTTTAAGACTTTAAGAACATTTTCCCGATGATATGTACAAACTTTTACTCACGTAACATTGTCACTGCAGGACTTTCCCTTTGAGAGTACTTTTGCAGTGTTGTATTAGTATATTTACTCATGTAAATAATCTGAATACTTTTTTCACAGCTGCCAAACAGCAGTATTTTGATTGTATTTATAAGACTTGACAGAGATTATAAACAAAGCTCCTCCTAAATGATTTTAAAAGCACTGTAAAATGGAAAATAGTCTTTGTTGTTTTTAATAACTGACAATAACTGACAAAAGAAAAAGTAGAAAAGTGACTTTAAAAAATAAGTAATTAATGATACTGTAACATATTTTACGTGCTGTAGATCCTGAGATAATCTTGGTTTTCAGTCTTTAGACTGGTGTGACACTGGTGTCTTATGTGTGCTACTATCTCTGTCATCACATCTATGCAGCAGCAATGACTCAGCACTGGCATCCTGATGCATTTCCTTCTTGGAAAAAGGTCTAAAATGATCAGCTAGTCAAAGGGGAATCCCTATTGCATAAATATATGACATAAATAGATTGTTGTACTGGATCCCAAAATGTTGGGGGTAAACAATAAATTACCTGCCAACCCTTTTAAACGAAGGTGAGACTTTGTTTTGTTATTTTAATACACTGTATGTACAGTTCATAGGTACAAAGTTGGATCAATTCACAGTTAAAGGTATTCATGCAGTTTAGAATGCATCAGAAACAGTTGGTTATCAGCATGATGTGTAATTTGAGGGATTGCAATTTTTTTAAAATATTTCCAGTTTACGCATTTTCTTTTTTTAACGATTATTTTTTTTAGGGGTTTTCCCTTTAATATACAGTGACAGTGGTTAGATTGGAAAGGGGAAGAGAGATGGGGGACCACACTGAGCAGGTTGGATCTGAACCCGCATCACCGCAGGCCTCAGCCTACATGGGGAAAACACTCTTACTGGGTGAGCTCGAGGCCACCCCTTTAACCATTTTCATCAGGTCAGATATGTAAACCATATTCCATACAGGGAGCGAATCTACGTTCCCATTGTTCTATGTTCCCCAGCTCAATATCCTATTGATACGACTCATTAACAAGTCCTTTCAAAGGGTTTTATGTTCGCAGCAAGGCTTTGTTCCCTAGACCAAACGGTCTTTTTTTCCCCATGGGTCAGATGTATGATATCGCCCACCTCCAGCCTACTGATGCTATACTCCTCAAAACCTACGCCCACAAATTTGCAGACAGACAGTTTTCCTGTTTTTTGGGCAATTTGAACCGTGAAGATAGGCCTTACTTAAATCTTACAATGAGGACCCTGGTGGTTGAGTTGAGTCATTTAAATGAAGTAGTGCAGATTTTGACCAGTTAATTTTAAAGTCTGCTAAGCTTCCATACTCCTTGCATAAAGATAGGTGAGGAAGAGACGGAGACGGGTTTTCTAAAAAGACCCAATCTTCCGCAAATAATGACAGATGATGCTGTGTGTTACAAATGCATATTGGTGACATCATAATAAATTGGCAAATGGCTTGAGCCAGAGGCTATGGAGAATTGACAAATAATGCAGGACTCAAGGGGCAACCTTGGCTTGAGAATCTAGAAACTGGAAATAAAGGGGAGGAGGTGCGTCCAGTTAAGACTTGGGCTGAGGGATTAGAATGCAAAACTTGAATCATGCCAATGAAATCCAAACCAACCAAAGCCCATCACCTCTATGACTGACCATAAAAATGCCCACCCAAGTCTGTCAAAGGCTTTCCTTGCGTCAAGAGAAAAAAGTGACATTGGGGTCTTACTGTCTTCTGCCACATCAACAATGTGAAGAAAGCGTCTAACAATATCTGCTGCTAGTCTCGTTTTTATGAATCCTGTTTGGTCAGGGTTTGCTAATTTTGCCATATGAGACTCCAAATGACGGGCTAGGAGCTTCGCAAAGACTTTTATGTCAGCGTTCAGCAGGCTCAGAGGTCGATAGCTAGAGCACGCTGTAGGATCCTTTTCCTTTTTAGCTTTTGTCCCTAATGGCATTTTTTACGCCTTACACTACTTTTACTTTAATACTTTAAGTAGTTTTGAGACCAGTAATTTTACACTTTTACTTGAGTGAAAAGCTAGAATTGATTCTTTAACTTCTGCAGAAGTGTTTTTAAACCCTAGTGTCTATACTTCTACCTGAGTATTGAATGTGAATACTTCTGACACCTCTGGATATCCCAAGGTGCATGCAGAAAACAAGAGCTTAGGATCAGACACAATACACGAGAACATCAGCTTTGTCATGTACTAGGTCAGTTGCATTGTTGCAGCGTGAGATGGTCAAGCACAATACAAGACAAAAGATCATTTGAACAAAAAAGATTTGAGCAAAGGCTCAGTTACTCTATAAAAGGCAACTAGAGATCATTTGTCCCACAGTTGGAGATGCTCTGAAGGTTGCTGTGTTTGTACAGGTAAGTAGAAAGTCATTCCAAACCTTTTCATTCAAAATTAATGATTCATATTCAGGGAGTTGCTCATATTACAGGGTAAGATGGGGTTTTTGTAAACAACCCAAATCCCTATATTAATAGGTTTTTCTGTCATGTATCTTAAAATTGTATTAAATATATATGTATCATTTTAGTAAATATTAAGTTCAAAATTATGGTGATTCAGTAGACTGTTACCGATAAGGAATAAGGTTTAGCCATTGATTATAGAAGAAGGTTGTGAACTTTTTGTCGTGAATTAGTGTCATTTCAGTAACCCTGTCATCTTTGAACATTTCAAAGAAGAAATTGTGCAGTAGATTTGTGCATGTGTACAGCCTAACCATAATTTGAGACAAGGCAATTATTGTCTTCAATTTCACACTAACATAATTGGATTTCATCAGAATTGTCGGGGAATGGGGCAGACTCTAGCTCACCCCGTAAGAGCGTTCGCCCCATGTTGGCCCCCATGTTGAGTCCTGCAGCGACCCGGGTTCAGATCTGACTTACGGCCCTTTGCTGCATGTCATCCCCCCTTTCACGACTATCCACTGTCACTAAAATAAAGGGAAAAGCCCCCAAAAAATCTAAAAAAAGGATTGTCAGGGTATTAAAATGCATTTTATTATACACATTAAAAGTCTTGGTTCTGCATTAGATCTAACCCTGTGCTTGTTGTGTGTCTCTGTTGTAACTCTTGCAGCTATTTTTCCCAGTATCAAAAACAAATTTAGACTAATAAAGATACTTTGACTTTGATTACAGATGATAAGGCAAACTATGGCTCCGCTGCCAGGTGCTTCTATTGTGCTGTTGTTTTTGGCTTTTTCTTTATCAGGTAAGTTCCTTAAAAACAACATTTTAATTCCTGTGTGCACAATAACGTGTAAAATCCTACTCAAGATGTAGAACCACATTGAAAGAGACTTTCACAGAACACTGGCTGACATGAGGGTGAAAACAAAATATTTGTGTGTGTAATGGATGGAGGAGTAATGGATGTAGGAAGTATTTGCTGGAATGGCCTAAAGACTGCCTCCAACCTCACTTTAAGGTTGAGACTTTAAGACTTAAGACCACAGAGCATTAAATATGAAATAAATTCACACAGCACCTATTCTTTTTTGCTGTCTACAGGAGTGTCTCCAAAGAGGATCATAGGGGGTCAGGAGGTCCTGCCGTACTCCATCAAATACCAGGCATCCCTGCAGTTCAGTGATACCAAGCAACACTACTGTGGAGGAACCCTAGTGCACCCTGAGTGGGTGGTGTCTGCTGCCCACTGCTGGAGACCGTAAGAACTGTTGATATTTTTCAATGTATATATTTTGTATCCTAGTATTTCATTTCTATTTATACAATATTATGTGCTGTGTGACTGATGTATGTTTGCCGCTGTAACACCATAATTTCCCATTTTTTTGGGATCAATAAATTTCTACCTATCATCTATCTATCTATCTTAAAGGCAAACTCAAAAGCTACCTTTTTGGTCAGGCCTTTCATTATACAGTTAAGTGTCCATTTTATTTATCTATTTTAATTTAAAAAAAATTGTAATCTTTATACTTATGATCTATTTGTTCATTTATTTATATTTAACCTGTTTGTTTTGATTGGTTTTATAATTGATTTCATAAGTTGTGATTCTACTTATTTATTTAATGTATTTTATGGATTGTTTTTAACAATCTGCAGTTAATGAAGGCAACTTATTAGCCACCTTTTTAAAGATTCAATGCAGTTATTTGATCTTTTGGTTTTGCCTTGCCTCTTTGTGTGTGTGTGTGTGTGTGTGTGTGATTGTGTGTGTGTGTGTGGGGGG
>NC_048413.1:3692367-3709924 GCF_013103735.1 Etheostoma cragini | reverse complement strand
TTGTTGTTGACTGGTTGGTTAGTTGATTGGCAGATTGATTGATTAACACTGATGTTTTGAGATGTTACAATTGAAAATGTTATTATATAATGAGGAAGGAATTGTGACAGTAAATATGTGAAAATTATATTTTACAGTTAAAGGGTCATTTCTGAAGTCTGTTTTTGACCATCAGGAGCAGTCGAATGCTGGTGGTGTTAAGTGAGCACAGCCTGACCACGGAAGAAGGATTTGAACAGGTCTTTAATGTCTCAAAGATATTTGTCCACAACTTTAACTACAACTCATTCGACAACGACATCATGATGATCAAGGTAAGCAGGAGAAACAGCAGATATGGTACGCAGAGCTCTTGAGACAAGCATACACTCGTCGTTCTGGTTCCCGAGTGACAAACTTTGGTGTGTGTTGCAGCTGAGCAGGCCAGCCCAGCTGAATGCCAACGTCCAGCCAGCTGTTCTGCCTGATGAAAACACTCCTTCACTTCATAATGACGTGTGCACAGTGAGCGGCTGGGGTGTGACACAGATTTACAGTTACTACCTGTCTCCTGTGCTACGTTCTGTGGACGTGAGAATAGTGCCCTTCTGCTTTTATTACTACTGGGGGAGGATCACTTCAAATATGCTGTGTGCTGGAACACAACTAGGTGGCAAGGATTCCTGCCAGGTACAGATTGTTTCTTTCTTTTGTTCTGATGCATGTGCTGCATGCTCTATTTCCCTTTTTTATTGCTCAGCATAGATAGATAGATACTTCAATCATCCAAAAGGAAATATGATTCTTTGTTGCACGTTTTAGTTAGTACAGTACAATGTAGCATAATGATGTCCTGTCTAGTGGTGCAGTGGTGGAAAGTAACTAAGTACATTTAATTTACTGAGGTACTTGTACTTTACATAACTACAAGTTAAGCTACTTTAAACTTCTACTCCACTAATATTCAGAGGCAAATGTTGTTGTTGTACAACTTCACTTCATTAATTTGACTCAATGACTTTGCAGACACATTATTGTGCATATATGTGTGTATATATGCTACCCAGCAGTATAAATATTACTTTAAAATGAGCCCCACATTTACCGGCTGCAGCATTAAAGTGCTGAACACATTAAAGGGAGACACTGCAGGTTTTTAGTAAGACACTTTGAATCCAACCCCTGTTGATTACTTACATTATGACAAATTTATTTTGTATTACAAGTTTTTGAAATTGTATGTTTAAGTATGCAAATGAGGCATTCTCTAAAGCTAACTTTTGGGGAATTTAGAAGAAATTCACAGGCGCAAAAAGTGTAGTACAATGAACATCTAAATGTGTATTTTGGATGTTTTCTTATATATAACAGTCTGCAAGAAGATCCCTTATGGAATCAAAAACTCAAATTTGAAAAATGATACTTTTGCCTGCAGGGTCTCACCTTAATGCATTAATAACTATAATTCAATAATATAATACATTATTTTGAAACAGGCCATTCTGCATAACGAGTACTTTTTGTATATTTGATGTTAATAAATTTGTACTTTTACCTACACTTTGTAACAGAGTCTTTCCACACTGTGGTTTTGGCTACTTTTACTTAAGTAAAATATCTGAGTACTTCTTCCACCATCGCTGTGCAGTGCATGTTATCATTAGGAACATTATTACCCCTCTCTTCATTGTTGCTCTGCATGCGTGTTTCCTACTTCAGCAACTATTTTAGTTAGTCCAGCATCTGTAATTTGTCTTGGTGATCCACAGGGTGACTCCGGTGGTCCCCTTATCTGCAACGGCCTCTTCGAGGGCATTGTCTCCTGGGGTATCAGCTGTGCAAACCCTTACTTCCCTGGAGTCTACACCAAAGTGAGGAACTACATCCCTTGGATCAAATGGATTACGGAACAACAATAAGACGCCATGAACAGTCACCACAATCCTTGATGAGCCGCATGAAGACACAGGCTTCAAGATGTATTCATTTTGAAAACAAACAGCAATGGCCTATTTCATTTCTAATACCTTTCTTTGTGTGTGTTATTTTTAATAACACTATCACCTTCACAGACTTAGTTTAATTGCAGTTCATAATGTTGGGGTATGGTATATAGAGCCTGCATGGGTTATCTCAAGATACAAGGTTTCTAGGAAATATGGTGATGTGTTTACAATTAGTTGATTTCCATTCTTTTGTTGTTCTGGTAGAGAAATAAGACACAGAAATAAACCCATTATATTGTCATTTCATTACTATTATTATTGTTGTTATTATTATTATCATTAGTATTAGTAGTAGTAGTAGCAAAGTTGTTAAAGGAACATTAATCAGTAGAGCTGGGCAATATGGTTAAAATCAATGATAATATGGAATTATCACCTAGCCCCATTGCTATTTCTTAAAGACATCATACCAAAGTACTGGGTGTATACACTGATCCTTTCTCAATGTTACAATACCTGAATGATTGTCTAAATCACCCGCAGTTGTTTTATGCAAAGACCTGTACATGATTGTAGGAATCTCTTGCCTTGCCATCACAAGAATCATAAAGGCCAATTAATGACATTGTCATTAGTTAAATCAGCAACATCTGTGTTGACACACATTTGTTCCTTTGTTCGGTTTGTAATTAACACATGGCATCGGTGTAAAAGTGTGTCTTGGTACTAGAACTTGCAAGTGAATAACTTGTTGTCCAAGAGTTTAAAGTTCACTTTGGATATGACAATCCATTTATTTAAAATAAACAAAACTAATCAAACAAAATAACTGCCCTTCTTTTAATCTACACTTAACCACGGTCAAAAAAAAACTGTGACCTTGCTGTGCACAACACAACTGAACCAATTACGCCACATTTATATAAACAATTCCACTTCTAGCGTCACACGCTGGTCATCAATGAATTATCTCCAACAATCTGTCCAGAAAAGCCACAAAGAGGACAACTAGATCAAAAAACGTTTTTCATGAGCCATTGAAGACCAAAAGAGGTTGCTAGTTCAGATTTCACCTCCAGGTTAAGAAAGGAAAGTCTTTATCTCTGCTGATTGAATTTCATAAAGCTGTCCATAGCATAGTGTAAATATGACACATTTACGGTGCTAAGAGGCTTCTGCATTGTTGCTTACACCTTTCTGGTTGATTTATTTTGGAACAAAGAAAAAGAAAAAATGACATCTTGCCCAAACAAGGGCTCTAAACCCAAATGCAGACTTGCACACTTGTGGCTTATTGGCCAGGAACACTGATATAGCTATATCAATAGCCTGTAGGCCTAGGGTGACCAAACGTCCTGTTGTGCCCGGACATTTCTTTTTACGTACTGTCCGGAGCATCGGGGGGGCAGATCAGACAGGGAGCACATACATGGAGTAGATCAGACAGCAGAGGACATACAGGGAGCAGTTCGAACAGTGGAGCACATACAAAGAGCAGATCAGGCAGGAAGCACATACAGGGAGCAGATCAGACAGGGAGCACATACACAGAGCAAATCAGACAGGGAGCACATACAGAGAGCAAATCAGACAGGAAGAACATACAGGGAGCAGATCAGACAGGGAGCACATATAGAGAGCAAATCAGACAGGGAGCACATACAGGGAGCAGATCAGACAGGGAGCACATACAGAGAGCAAATCAGACAGGGAGCACATATACAGGGAGCTGATCAGACAAGGAGCACATTCAGGGAGAACATACAGGGAGCAGATCAGACAGCGGAGCAGCAATGCACAGAATAGGTCATATTTAGAACATTATTTCATATTTATTTATTTGAAAAGATCTATTATTTTGTTACAGGTTGTTACATGTTTTATTTTATTAGGCCAAATAAGTTATTTTTATACCATTGAGGCATAATAAAGTGTGTTCATCTGAATTTGTGTTTTGAGGCCGGCCAAGTATCCTCTTTTTTGGAAATCAAAATATGGTCACCCTTTAGGCCAAGTAAATGAATGTTTTTGTATGGATGCTGTATTGCAGTGGTTCACTGCTGAGAACGATCATTTATATTCAAATTCTGAGTAGGCCCAGGAGTGTGCACAGGAGGAAGTGGAGGAGGGAAAAGAAGAAGGAGAAGGCAGTCAACTGGAGAATGTAGTTGTCCATAGACTGTATGTTGAAAGAAAGGCAGAAAAAACAAAACTGGAATCAGTCTTTATATTTAAAGAAGGCTGGCAAACATTTGGAATCACTTGTTGTGAAGATATTTAGGTCGCGTGTCATTATCGCGCATGCTCAGTAACAGTTGTTTTGTTTACGACACTATCTTTGCCTGAGATAGCAGAGGACTGGCTGATACAAGCGGACTCAGGAAACAGCTTAAGTTACCTTTCCGGGTAAATTATGTCTGTGAAACACGCTATTAGCCGGGGGCTCGAGCTGGGCCGCTCGGTTTTTCAGCTGGGTCTCCTGAAATCGGGTGGCCGAGTCGCAGCAAAGCTCCGAGCTGACCGTTTCCGTGTAGGCCCGTCGGTCCGCACCGTTCAGCCTCAGGCTTTCCTGCCGTCTCGGTACCGCTATTACCGCACCTCTCTGAAGGGCCTGGCAGCCCAGCTCCAGTCCGCCGGCTTCAGGAGAACGTTTAGCGGCGGGTCCCCGCGAAACAGGGCCGTGTTTTTGGCTTTTGGCCTCGGCGTGGGGCTTATCGAACAACAGCTTGAAGATGACAGAAATAGTGTGGCGACATGTGAGGAGATCCAGGTATGGTGTCCCCAGATAAAGTTGTTCTTACGTACTGTAAAATAGTTTTGAGGTGCTTACCAGAGTGATAGAGAAAGATGGCTCTGGCTTCTTATTTACTTTTAATGCTAAGTACTTCTACTACACTAACGCTACATTTAACTGACAACCTGGTAGTAACTACTTGCTAATTGACATTTTACTTACAAAAAAAATAATCAACTTATAAAATAGTGTGCATTGTTGTTGCAGATTAAACTATCCAACAAAGGACATTAAATTAACTACTTTATTGTTGTACCAATTTAAAATCTGCTAACATATCAACACCAGTAATACTGAACCAACAATACATACTTACAATACTTACAATACATACATACTGCATACTTAATATTTTGCTAGTAATACCTCTGTACTTTTACATAAAACCAAATTTTAATCCAAAAACACTCAACTAGTTTTAATTTAGTAAAGGATTTGAGTATTGTTGTTATTGTGTATGGATTTTATTGAGATCTAAAGTAAAAGTTGTCCACCTGCTTTGCACTAATCCTGTCAATTTCCTTCTTACTGCTGTTACTACTGCGTAGGATGCTTATATCTTAACCACTGTGACTGTTTATAAATTATCCATCTTCTTACCTCTTTTAATTTAAAGTGCAATCATGCACTATATTACAAAATAAAAATTTGGGCAATAACTCTCAAATCATGCTGCACTACTGGCTTCACTTGCTTCCAGTACGGATCACGTTTGTTCTGTGTATGTATGGTATTTATTATGTTACATGTATCTTAGTTTATATTTTTCAATCTTATACCTGTTATACTTCATAATAGTTTTTATCCTTAAATAGGCATCTACAGGCTTGCTCCAAATGACATGTCATTGTACTAGAACAGTGACCATAAACGTAAATTATTATCTTGATGCTTTCATTTGTATTTGCTTTTAATCCATGCATCTCCATATCCTTCAACTGGCCTTCAGATGGAGTTTGCACATAACTATCTTTCTGCATGTTATATTATGTTTTTCCAAATTTGCAGGCAGTGTTTAGGAAGAAAAGATTCCAGAGCCCACTCAAGCCATTCACCTCTGGATATAAACTGGAGGATTACATTATCGGGAATCAGATTGGGAAAGGCTCCAACGCTGCTGTGTACGAGGCTGCAGCTCGGTTTGCCCCACCGAAGGAGAGTACCAGCAAGTGCTCCATGGTGCAGCCGAGAGAAGACGAAGAGGAAGGGGAGACGGCTCGGTCTCTGACATGCTGCTCGCTAAGAACCTTCCCTATGGCTATCAAGATGATGTGGAACTTTGGGGTTGGTATTCTACAATATTCCACAGTTTTTTGCTCACAGTTGTAGGTACTAATCCTTACAGATGACAGGCACAAATCAGTACTGACATGTATCTTTTAATGGCATTTGTTTGCAGGCCGGGTCGTCAAGTGAGGCAATATTAAAATCCATGTCGCAAGAGCTGGTTCCTGCAGGCCCCCTGGTCTTAAAGCAGGAAAAGGAAGAAATCACTCTGGACGGGTATGTATGACTAGGTCTGGGTATTGTTCAAACTGTTTCCATAACGGTAAAGATACCAATACTATGGCTTTGACATTAGTTCCTAAAACTATTTTTTCAATAGCAATTTTATTAAACAACGATAACAACATTACACATTTTGCCACAAATCTTTGTATACGTTTTTCAGCTCCTACCGCATAAGCCCTGTCTCTGTGCGTCTCTTAGGTATTGAAATTCGGTATTGAATGACGAGGCATTTTCCGATACTCTCTAATTTAGATGCCATTGGGTACGTGCTTAAAAAGTATTAAATTCGTAACCTAGCCCTATGTGGGACTTATGTGACTTTCATATACTAGTCTTTTGCAGTCCTGAACATAGTGCTGGAAAATGCTTATGAACTGTTGTGAACTCTCTCCATGCAGACAGTTTGGAGTCCTGCCCAAACGAGTATCAGCACACCCTAATGTGATCAGAGTGTACCGGGCTTTCACAGCGGACGTCCCATTGCTAGCAGGTGCCCAAGAAGAGTATCCAGATGTGCTGCCAGCCAGGCTTAACCCTGCTGGTCTGGGCAACAATCGCACTCTTTTCCTCGTCATGAAGAAGTAAGACCTGCCGTCTTTCACTCTCTCACTGTCACCGGCTTCATCTTAAAGTCATCATCATAAATCCCGGTTGATTTGATGACAACTGTGGTTAATGGTGTTAACAGCAAGTGCAGGTTTTTTTTCTTACAGTTATAGGGCTTAGGTGCAGCACCCAAGCTGTTTTAAGCACCACCTAAGCGAAATTCATGTAAAATCATGTAATCATTAAAACTAACTAAATTACTTTCCCCAGATCTAATGATTGTAGGCGTACCCCTGTGGACATCTTTAGCAAGTTTTGTTTTTACGCTTTTTGAGTCTTATTTATCGTCTGCTCTAGGTTTTTCAATGTTTTACATACATGGTAATGATAGTCCAAAAGGATGTAAAATTGCATATTTTCCCCCGCGCAATAGTCTTTCACAATCCTCGGGAAAACACTTCTTGTGCTGATTCAATAAAGAAGCCAGTCAATCATGCCATGATCAGTCATGATCTAAGTTCATGCTGCACATGGTGCAAGTAGTTTTCCACACAAGAGCAGGGCACACTACATTTTATTATCTAACTATTTGCTGTGGTTGTTCCTTTATGTTCCATTACTCCCTGTAAACCGGATCCACTGTAAAGAAAATCAGAACAATGACAATTGTCTTATTTTGATGCATTTTTGATGCACAATGGGTGTCAGCACCAACCATGGTGACAAATGCATTGCGTTTTCGTGTGACTGCGTGTGTCTGCGTGTGTGTTGACAGTTGAATGCTTTTAGCTTGGAGCAGAAGGAAAGGTTTGGTTAAAATGAGCAGTTCCAGCACTAGGGGATAAGTGAGAGTGACGCGAGTGATACATGTTTGTGAGAAAAAATTTCAAACAGTAACACATGCTGCATCGTTTCCTGTGAATCCCTCATGCCTGTGGATTGAATCCCGAGCAGGAATGGCGGACCCCACCAGTTAAAATGAAAAGCACTTCTAATGGCTAAGCCTAAAACTTAAAGCCACTGAGAGGCTGCTAGATGGGGATAACAACCAACAATATATGGCTTGTGAACTGTACACTACTCCGTATTATTTAGAAATAACACAGTCCAATGGTTTTCGTTGCATTTTTGCTTATATGTATTGCTCGCTAAATGATCTTCAAATTAAACTTAAGAATTGATCTGTGTTCATCAAGCTCCATAAACATTTCAACATTTCATTAACCTTAACATGAGCTACTGTGGTATTGCGGTGCAGTCAAATACTATTTGTGCTCCCCCATCTAATAACACACCTGTTATCTTACAAAATGTTCCTAAAGGACAATAGTGTCACCTAGTCAACAATTTGTGTCCTTCACACTCACACGCCAATTTATGCTTCTTCTTGCATTAAATTGCTGTTGGTACATACGTAGGTACATGACAATATATGGAGCACGTTGCTTGGCTGTGGTATTGTTGCATTTCCCCCTACTCATTTCCTGGTTCTCCTTCGCCATAAACAATAGGAAATCAAGGAGAGGGTTACTCTTCCTACTACAGTGGCCTTTTGCTTATCAGTGGGTAGAGAAGGCGCACATACACAGGGAGATTTATTCCTCGACGCAGAGGTCCAGGGTTCAAATCTGACCTGTGACGATTTACTGCATGTCACAGGTCCACCCCCCCCCGCCCTTTCTCACCTAGCTGTCCTGTCAAATAAAGGCGGAAAAGCCCGGAAAACATCTTTGATAAAAAATAAATAAAACTTTTCCTGCTACAGATTTCCCACTTTTTCAGAAAACACAGAGGAGAAACTTTTTCTCACTATGCCTCTATAGTGGGTACCTGCTCAGAAGGGAATCTCCGCCACTCTGTGACTCGCTCTACCACTCACTTCCCACGTACACCCCCAAACTGCTCTGATATTCTCTTAAAGAGATTGACACACACAATTCAACGCACAAGTATAAACTTCAGCCCACTTATGTAGACTGTGGTGAAAGCTTTGCAGAAGCATAAGTCCCACTTTTCACCACTTTATAGAGAGGTAATGACAGAATGGAAATACATTGAACGACAGTTGGTGAAAAAAAACTCAGATCATACATAGTTTCACAAACTGGCTTTGATTTCATGAAAAACTTACAAATTAAATTACATTACAACTTTAAAAGAGGTGTATATGAGAAAACGTCTGTGGTAGAGTGGAGTACGACTAACATCGTGTGTCTTGTTCTGTGCTACAGCTACCCCGGCACGCTGAGACAGTACTTGGAAATGTCAACACCCGGCCGCAGGCGGGGCTCTCTGATGGTGCTGCAGCTCCTGGAGGGGGTTGACCACCTGTGTAGACAGGGTGTTGCCCACAGGGATCTCAAATCGGACAACGTGCTGCTGGAGTTTGACTCAGGTGAGAGAAATAAAAGGTCAGCAAGAGAAGATTTTAGGGATTTGATTACATCAGTTCACTGTTAACATTGAAATTGATTTTGCCTTCATGCAGATGGTTGTCCTCGTTTAGTGATTACTGACTTTGGCTGCTGCTTGGCTCAGAGTGACTCTAAGCTACAGCTGCCCTTCAACAGCATGTGGGTCACCAGAGGAGGGAATGCCTCCCTTATGGCCCCTGAGGTAAGCTTTAGCAGCTCTTCATTGTTATTCATAAAATCGGTTGCCGAGCCGTCTCTTATTGATCCCTGTACAGCAGAACGGCAATAAAGAAGCACAGCACTATCAGACACCCAAAAGGGTGTGTTTTTTTAAAGGGATGTGTGCAAGAATCATTGTTTATACAATGCTGTACAATACAGATTTGCACAAACTGGAGTTTGACACACTAAGACAAAAAATGTAGTTTAAAAAGAAGAGTTGTACAATTAGGCCTGTAGCAATTATTACATAGTTGTCTATTCGCAATATTTTTACGTAATTGAGATTTCTATTGCAATTAATTGCTAACATGAGTTGGTCGTTAGGAATGAATGAATATTTTTAAATTTGACTGAAATAGACAATTAAGTTGTTGATCGAAATTCTTTGTGAGACAATTAATTGTACAGCAAAATTTGGAATTGTTAAAGCTCTGTTTACAATCATACAAGTCACCACAGTTAACCCTAATATTACTTTTCTTAAATAACCCCACGTTTAATCACTCTCATTCCCATGATGTGTCTGGCTAAAGGTGGCCACTGCAGTTCCGGGGTGTGGTGTGGTGATTGAATACAGTAAGGCGGATGCCTGGGCGGTGGGTGCCATCTCCTATGAGATATTCGGCCAGCCTAACCCATTCTATCGGGCAGTGGGACTGGAGAGCAGGAGTTACCAGGAGAAGCAGCTTCCTCCTCTGCCCTCTGGATGTCCAGCTGATGTGCAGTTAGTGATCCAGTTGCTCCTCAGGAGGAACCCATGCAAGGTATAGCGGGGCTGTGGACATCTGATGATTGATAATTAAGCTGGGGTTGATGGATGGACTCTATAAATGAAGCCAAAACATCTGGATTGCCCTTTGGTGGCTGGCTGCTGTAAAGGTCATAAACCCTGCCCCCTCCCTGGAAGTGCATGTAACACTGACCAAAACAAATAAATCCTGTCTAGTACACGTCAAAGACATTTTTCCTGAAGTGATTTCTGTCATTTAGGTAGTTGTTTTTAAGCTGATGCTTGTTCAAGTGTAATTTTTTCTGATAAGTTTGGTTTTGAGAAGTTATATGATTCTATAAAACAGGGTGAAATTTCTTGATGGAGACTGTGCAGGCTCTACCTCCAAAATTACAAAATGGCGGCGCGCATATCCAGGATATTTTGGCTTCACTTTTGTACAGTGGTAGGAAGTTTGCCCATCTTTTTGTACAGTATAAGATATCCTCACTTAACCAACTCTTTGATACTACTCTTTAATACTCTTATATGTTATTATTTCTCTGCAGCGCCCCAGTGCCCGTGTGGCAGCTAACATGCTACATCTTAGCCTCTGGGGGCGGAAGGTCCTGGCCAACCAGGACGGCATCGGCTTGAGAAAGCTGGCTGACTGGCTGCTGTGCCAGTCGGCTGTGGTTCTCCTGACGGGCTGCAGTGGACTCCGGGGGAACATGGTGGAGGCGGAGCTTCAGAGGAGCTTCCTGTCTAACCTGGACCTGGAGGACCTGCGCACCGCTGTGGGCTTCCTACTGTTCGGGCGAGAGCAGCGTCAGGCCTGCGTTCTGTCTGCATAGATCCGATCTCACTTGTTCAGAGACAGATAGCTTAAGTTCGACATGGATAGACCGGGAGCCTTCGTAGAGTTTTTTGTTGTAATCTTTATATCCAATGGCTGTTAAGCAAGACTCCACCGACACTGTACTCTGACACTGTTGTACATCATCAGTGTATTCCAGCAGTTATCGTGAATTATCACATGGTGTAATCCACCCCTACAATAGTCTATTGCTACTAAAATTCTTGATCATGTGTTCTCACAAACTCAGCGTCACCACAGTATTAGCTGGAGTTAATTCTAAAGTGCTACTAGTGCCCCTTTATGCTAAATGCAACATGTCTTGTGGGTGTGTGGCATCACAGACTATACAGGCTACTGTTAGTGGAAAAAAGACCTTGGTTTCTCTGTGTTTTCTAGGATAAAGTTATCCCTAAATGAGTGTTGTTTGTCAGACACAAACTACTCAATTGGCCCCAAAATGCAAGGTACCAGTGGCTGCTGGTATTTGTTTATAAGAGTAGATATTTACTTTCACAAGCTCTGATGCACTTTACATATAATTTCTAAGAAAGACCCCACACTGCAGTTGTTGTTCCCTGTGGGTTTGATTTAAGTTGGTCTGTGTAGACGTTTTGGACTGATAAAGATGAAGGCCGATGCACGTTATTTTGCCATAGAGTAAAAAGTGCAAACTGGACCCTACTGTGTAGGGTAACCGTTATACATGTACCAAGGTAACAGGCAGCCTTACTTTGTCCAAACTGTTGGCTTAAAACAGGTTGGGGGTCTGTGTAAGGGTGTGAGCCAGACAATCACTTACACACAACATGTGCAACGTAATTATTGAAAAATCCTCCCCAACAACATGTTTCTACAGTTATCCCAATATGGTAGATGGCATGGATCATGCAGTTTATTGACCGATATTAATGTGTTTTTGTTCATGTGGTTTCGCACTTTATGTCCATGTTTGCACTCGCTCTTGCACTTGTTATGGGTTATCGGTGTTTGTTGCCAGCTTATCTATAGTATCTATCATATTCTGGTAAATTATTTGAAAAAAAGATGATTTGAATAGTGATGTTACTCTTCACTATGATCTGATTTTGGCTACATAACATTATTAAATATAAGTGTGGACAATAGGGGATGCAAGATAAAGAGTGTACATTTTAATACTAAAGATGGTGAGAAGTACTTTGGATATACTGTATGTAAATTTCTTCCGCTGTTTAAGAATAAAAGTCTGAAAAGGAGCATGGATGCATAATCCATTTATTTAACCACCTCTTGTTTCTAAGGTTATATCTCTGCAAGTTAAGTGAATTAAGATTAATTAGATAGTTGCATACGCATTGAGATAATTTGGTAAAGGGGGGGGGGGGTGTTAGGTTTCCCTTCTGACAGAGATGTTATTCTGTTTAGCTCAAATACGCTGGCCAGTTTAAAAATAAGCACATATTAAGAAGAACTCAAACACTGTATATTCTACCAAACCTGACATGTAATGTAGTTTTTTTTGGTGCGCAGCTATTTCTCAAACATCTCTACAATTCATCTGATGACATCCAAAGGTATAGGATTTAGTATTTTAAGATTATAAAATGACACCTGCAACTTATAGTTTATTCTTTAGTATTCACAAAAAGGTTCAATAAATAACACAAACAACTTCACATTACAGGAATTTTATTTAGGACAGAGCCAGAATTTTACTCTGAACATAACGAAGCTGGTAATGAATAGACGAACAGTTCTGTGCTTATGTTTAACTGGTGCTTTTGTGTTCCTTTAATACTCCTCTCCTTCCTCCTCTCCCTCACCCTCAATAGAGTCGACTCCAACCTCCTCGTAATCCTTCTCCAGAGCGGCCATGTCCTCTCTGGCCTCGGAGAACTCTCCCTCCTCCATCCCCTCACCCACATACCAGTGGACGAAGGCACGCTTAGCGTACATCAGATCAAACTTGTGGTCAAGCCGAGCCCAGGCCTCTGCAATAGCAGTGGTGTTGCTCAGCATGCACACGGCCCTCTGGACCTTGGCCAGGTCTCCACCAGGAACTACAGTGGGCGGCTGGTAGTTGATGCCCACCTTGAAACCAGTGGGGCACCAGTCCACAAACTGGATGGAGCGTTTGGTTTTAATGGTGGCGATGGCCGCATTCACATCTTTGGGAACCACGTCGCCACGGAACAGCAGGCAGCAGGCCATGTATTTGCCGTGGCGAGGGTCGCATTTCACCATCTGATTGGCTGGCTCAAAGCAGGCGTTGGTGATTTCTGACACAGAGAGCTGCTCATGGTAAGCCTTCTCAGCAGAGATGACAGGGGCATAGGTGGCCAGAGGGAAGTGGATACGGGGATATGGCACCAAATTGGTTTGGAACTCTGTCAGATCAACATTGAGGGCACCGTCAAAACGAAGGGAGGCAGTGATGGAGGACACTATCTGACTGATCAACCTGTTCAGGTTGGTGTAAGTGGGACGCTCGATATCGAGGTTCCTACGGCAGATATCGTAGATGGCCTCGTTGTCCACCATGAAGGCACAGTCAGAGTGCTCCAGGGTGGTGTGGGTGGTCAGGATGGCGTTGTAGGGCTCCACCACAGCAGTGGACACCTGGGGAGCTGGGTAGATGGAGAACTCCAGCTTGGACTTCTTGCCGTAGTCAACAGACAGGCGCTCCATCAGCAGGGAGGTGAAACCAGAACCGGTGCCACCTCCGAAGCTGTGGAAGACCAGGAAGCCCTGAAGGCCGGTGCACTGGTCGGCCTGGGGACAGAGGGGGAGAACCAGTGGTCACATGATGCAGTGTTCTCCCTGTTACTGGAAGTCTAAGATGCACGTATTTTGCTTGTGGAAAAAATCGTCTTAAACATAGTAAAAGCTAGAGCAGATAATAATTAAATACATAAATAATAAAACTGGGGGAGGAACCTTGGGCTGTGCAATTAATCGCTGCACCTTAGACTTATAATTGCAGGGATACCCCCTGTGATATACTTATGTCATTTCATTTAAATATTTGAGCTCATAATTATGAAAATATCCCTCCTGATATTAGTTCCCCACCAGTTTGCGGATCCGGTCCAGCACCAGGTCGATGATCTCTTTGCCGATGGTGTAGTGTCCGCGGGCGTAGTTGTTGGCAGCATCCTCCTTCCCGGTGATCAGCTGCTCAGGGTGGAACAGCTGGCGGTAGGTCCCGGTGCGCACCTCATCTAAAACACATCCAATGAGAAATAAACTAAGGGTTGGACTCAATTAAATGAAGACCAAACTATGTTAGATAAGATTAAGGGCTGCACGATATGAGGAAAATGTGCGATATGAGATAATTTGATGAACATTAACAGATACTAAATTGCACTCAGTTCTGCATCCTGCTGCTTTCAGTATTCTCCTAAAATACAACACGTTGCTTGTTAAATTTAAAACAAATGAAAGGAAAAAATTTCCAACAGTCTTTTATTGAACAAATTTCATTGAATTGAACATTAAAGGCAGCACAAAAAAACAAATTGGTTACATTTTTTTTAACTGTAGTTTTAACACACTAACACAACAAAGTGTAAGTGTTGTTTGTGATAAGTCGCAGCCTTTCGCAATGTGTTTACTGTGCCAGTTGACAACGCCATGACGATTTAAAAAAAAAAAAGATTTATTGTGCATTTGGGCGGGGCTAGAAGAGTGACACGGGGATGCACTGGCTCCCCCTGACATATGATTGTCCCTCCCTGGCATCCCAAAAATCCTGCATCCGCCCCTGATTGTGCATATGTAATATCTATTTATCTATAATGAGAATTTACCGATGACAGTGGGCTCCAGATCCACAAAAACAGCCCTGGGGACGTGCTTTCCAGCTCCGGTCTCACTGAAGAAGGTGTTGAAGGAATCGTCTCCTCCTCCGATGGCTTTGTCACTGGGCATCTGCCCATCAGGCTGGATCCCATGTTCCAGGCAATAAAGCTCCCAGCAGGCGTTGCCAATCTGGACTCCGGCCTGACCGACATGGATGGAGATACACTCACGCTAGGGTGGGGTGGGGTGGGGGGAGGGGATGGGAAGGGAAGGGAATGGGAGAGAAGATTTGGATTAAATAATGTTGAATCATTGCAGTGCTGACAAAGGAAACCACAACCATTGCTGTAAAAAAAAAAAATAGAATAGAGGATTATTTTTTAAGAGAACCTACAGATCAGCACAAACTAGGCCCAATTTGAATAATTCTTCTTCTATAAAAAAATATTTTTATTGTTAAACCAGGTTTTATCAGTGATATCATGTCTGACTGAGGTTCAGTGTACCATTCATTTTACATGAATCCATCCATTTTCTGCTGCGACAAAAGGCTGCTACTGCGACTGCGCAAAGGATTAGCGACTGTTGGGAGAGGATTATCTAGGTCAGACACGATCAGAGCTGTCTCTTTAAAATGCTACATTCTCACTGACATCATGTGTCATTCATCATTTCTATTTCATTTATTTCCTTCAAGTAGGCTTACAGATAATAATTATATAAATAATATCTAATAGGCTACACACAAAGACTGTGAAAGATGTTTTTTCATCTCACATAAAAATTGTCTTCAGAACAAAGAGCACTGACTGGATGTAACATAAATGTAGACCTAGCCTATATAGAAGCTGTTTTATATTGTAAAAACATCCAGAAAGCCGGGATAAAAGCTGATGTGCAACCATGTAGTCAAGCAGATCTAAGAAGATTTAGAGGAGAAACCTCAGAGAAGGATTAAGGCGTGAGTCGTGCAGGAATGCATACGTGAAAACGACACACTTTTTTTAGTCTGACAGCTAGAATATTGCCAATATACCTATTTAAATGGGCTGCAGAATATGGCGAGACAACAAAAGGCAAATCTCACAGATGACCAATTTTTCCTCCCCATCCCTTTCAATAGCCCTAGGCCTAGCCTTTAGCCTCCTAGGCCTAACAACATCGATAAACAATACATATGGGAATAACATGTTAAAAATGGCATTCAAAACCGCACTTACCATGATGGCTTGTCGCTATTATGCAATGTAATGAGACAAGTCTGGGGAGTGTTTGCGTCCGAGGTGTGCGGGGTCTGCTGCGGATCTGCTGATGTACCGCACTAGCTCTGCCTCTTGAGGAGGACAGGTGAAGTGCGCACATGTACAAACCCTCCTCCGTTTGCCGCAACTTTCGCAAATCTGCGTTTCCTAGGACGGCGAAGGCTTGACCCGCCCTACTCAGACTCTGATTGGCTAGTAGCCTAGACCTTCTCGTTGTCCCCATTGGGTGGATTTAGTTAGGCTTTAGGCATGAGGAGTGGGATTGGTTAGGGTTGGGCGAGAGTATAATGGTGGGCCAATCAGAGGCAGAGTAGGGTGGGACATACCTTCGCCATCCTAAAAGCGAACAGAAGCGTGTACATCTGAACGGTGTAGGATTTAGACAAATAGGGTAGATTTAGAGAATCTTCGCGCATATGCTTGTAACCATACATTAAAAAAATAAATATATCGTATTGTGTTGCTTGTAACTTCAAGGTTGGACACACAGATAGGAAACAGATGGTGATAATATTCTTCCACATATTTTTATTACACATGCACTAAATAGTACAACACAAACGTTTTTCACATGCAAATTATATATGTGCGCAGTACAACATTTTTAAACAAGGCTGCCCAATTTGGGGCCCGCGGGCAAGGTTTGCTCTTTGTTCTGGCCTGCCATGGATTTGACATGCTCATGCTTATTTTCCTTTTAAAAGTAATGACTACGAAACGATTTAACGGCAACGTAACCAGCGTGCTGTTAAACGTCCCATTTACATTACATACGCATGTTTTGTCTACGGAGAATAGCAAGAATTACGGTGTTCCACAACATCAACATTTCTTTTTGGCCCGTTGCCTTCCATTCAGAAACATTTTGGCCCTTCATAAAGAATTTAGACACCTCTGCTTTTAAACGTGCAACATTACAGCGGCAAAACCATTTGACACAAGTGACACTAGATTTGTGTGCACAAAACGTTTCACACGATTTTACAGCTCAAATACGAATGACCCTTATTTGGTTTGATGGTGCATTTAACACAGCAGCGTAAAGCCTATCATGGTGAAGCCTACTTATGGTCATATCCTGTCCAGTTCGGCTACGGCTAATGCTGAATTTTCCGAGCCCACTAGGAAACACTTAAAGTAGTAGCAGGAGTTCTGTGTCACTCAACGCACGCCGCGCGACATCAAACTCAGAACTCAAAGCAAGTATGTTTTCATTTTGGAGAACCGTTAAACTTCCTGGCGTGTACGGTGGGACTGCAGCGGACTTATTCTTTCTGCCTCGTCCAACTTCGTCTCTTTACCGCGACAGACGACGTCTGAGCAGACCCTCCAGCAGAGAGTGCTCGGGGAAAAGGTACAATGTGCCGCCGAGCGCCGAGTTTGTGGCCCGGGTGTCGGGGATCCCCACCATGGCCAAGTTACCTTTCCAGGAGACGGCGGACGGGCTGGACGCGGCGTTTATCGGGGTCCCTATTGACACCGGGACCTCCAACCGACCCGGAGCAAGGTGGGAGGAGGAGGGGGGGGGGGG
>NC_048413.1:3675385-3692357 GCF_013103735.1 Etheostoma cragini | reverse complement strand
GGGGGTGCTCTGCTGCTACCTGTTGCTGATGGCCATGTAGTGCCTGCAAAAAGGGTCAATGGGTAACATTTAGAGTGCTATATTTATCATATTATTGTCAAGATAAAGACAACAACTTATGCAACAAAATACTGCTTGGTAGTTTAAACCAGTGCTTACTGTTGTATAAAGTCATCATATGTTTGTTAAGGCTTTACCTGAAAAGTAACACGTAAGCTAAGTATTGCTGTTATATAAATGTAAAGTAGGAAAAAGTAGAATATTTTCCTCTCATTTGTAGTGCTGTCAAAGTGTCATTAAATGGAAATACTCAAGAAAATTACAAGTACCTCAAAGCAGTACTTAAGTAGTGTAGCCTACGTGAGCAGGAGTGTAGCCAGATGTAGTAAGCATTAGGGACTCAGCTCAATAATCTGATTTAAATATTAGGGCAACAAAAGAACATATACTCAAGTATATTAGATTTCTCCATAGTCATTATTGTTGTAGTAGTAGTAAAAGATTTCTGTCTTTTTAGTCAACATTTAGAGCTGGAGCCCCAGAAGCCAACTCCCTGCTCCGCCCCTGTAGGCTACTTGAGTAAACATACAATGTTAATATTAACAGTCCTAACTGTTCCAGTCTGCTCTATAGCACTGAAATGAAATACAAGATCTTCCTTCCAACACCGCAGGTTCGGTCCCCGGCAGATCCGAGTGGAATCTGCCATGTTGAGATCTTACAACAGTGGCACCAGGGCAGCGCCTTACGAGTCCCTCATGGTTGCGGATATTGGGGACGTCAACGTTAATGTGTATGACCTGAAGGACACCTGCAAACGCATCAGGGAGGCCTACAGAAAGATCCTGGCTACCGGCTGTATTCCTCTGACTATGGGTGAGAGTGACTAGAGGATCACAAAGAAACCTGTTTACATATTATTTTTTTTCCACCTCAGACAGACAGTCAATTTCAGTGTCGTTCCACCTCCGAGATTGTTCAGGTACCGCGGGGAATTACGCCGGATTTCAGTTACCTCCCCCTTCTTTTGTGTTGGCATTCTCAACTCGGGTGGATTTCTGAGGACTATGGTTACCTGCTCCTCAGATCTCTGCAGGGTAAATCCAGACAGCTAGCTAGACTATCTGTCCAATCTGAGTTTTCTGTTGCAAAACTATTTTTGAACATACACATGTTCCACCAAAACAAGTTCCTTCTCAAGACTATTTTGCAGCGGCACCGTGGCTCCGTCCGGCGCGTAGCGCCACCCATGACAATTTTGATTTTTGCCAATAAACCAGCACGTTTTTCTCCCATCCCGGAATGCTGTGTGAAACTAGCCAGACCCTCCTGCGCAGCGCTGTGGAGGAGGGTCTGGCAATGAGAGACTATGAAGGTAGCTGCGGAGCCTGAAAGCCAGAACAACAAGGCTAAAGTGCAGCTTCTTCCCAGAGGCTTTGAGGCTAATCAACCCACAGACTTAAGTCTGCCCAATGCACTTTTTTGCTTACTGATTCACTAATCTTTTAACTGCTGCTTGCTTTTTAACTATGCGTTCTATTTATTATAGGTTTTAGATTAGACATATTATCTTATTCTTGCTTGTTATTTATTGTGTACTCTGCTGAGTCTGTGTAACAAGACAATTATCTATTTATCTGTCATAGTTTATTTTGTTGCTATTTTAGTACATTTAGTAGCCATTTAAATAGCCTTATAAACTGTTGTTCATGTTTGTTGTTGGTGTCTGCAGGTGGCGATCACACAATAGCATATCCAATCCTGCAAGCTGTTGCTGAGAAGTAAGTCCATTGCCAGGGTCAAAACACGCTCTATATTATATGGTCAGTAGACATGACGTTTACCTTGTTTCCACGGTGAACAAAAATGTAAAGAGATTAGGGTTCTTTTCATTATCAATTAATCCTTTAATTATCTTTCAAGATTAATTGATTCATCATTTATTCTACGAGTAAAAGTAAAAAATAATAGCTCTTGAGATGTCTGATGTTTTGTATGACCAACAGTCCAAAACCCAAAGTACATTCAATTTCAAATAATAATAAAACTAAAAGAAAAGCAGTAAATCCTCACATTCAAGGAGCCAGAACCAATAAATGTTGTTTTAGCATTATTATAATTAGTAATGTTATTCTGCTCCCTGTGAAAGCGTGGGGCTTTTTGCATGACTGTACATTATTTGTTGTTGTATGCCCACATACACCTGAACTCTTAACTTTATCTACTTCTTAACCCTTTTCACACCCTGTTGTCCTTGCCTCACTCAGCTTGTTGTGTAATAATTTGCCAGGCATGGCCCTGTGGGACTGATCCACGTGGATGCTCATGCTGACACCAGTGATGTGGTCTTGGGAGAGAAGATTGGACATGGGACTCCCTTCAGACGTTGTGTGGAGGAAGGGCTACTGGACTGCAAGAGGGTGGTTCAGATCGGCCTGCGTGGTTCAGGCTACTCTGCAGATTCATATGAATGGAGCCGGGCGCAGGTACCGGCTACAATACTGCAGTTCTGCTACAATACTGCAGTTCTGCTAGATATCATATCATACAGCAAGGCCGTTCCTAGACCAATGCAACAGTCTGGTTTAGCTGCATTATTTATGTCAGTGGTTCCCATAATGACCCCCATGGGTTCTTGAGGGTGTCCCCAGGAAAATGGAGGAACCTCTAGTGAAAATCTTCACTAACTATAATTAACACAATGATAAAATGCATGATTATTTTGGTAAGAGTTTCCTACACTTTCTGTAATAAAACATCTAAAAGCAAAACTCCTATGGTCCCGGGCCAAAATCTTATTAAACGGGCGTCCGTGGTCTAATTTGGGGGGCTATTTTAATTCCAAAGGCCTAGGGAACTTTATCAGGATGCATAGTATGCTGAAATAACTGGCCTTTAATAATACATACTTGCCTTCCTCTATGGGAATTTAACAGAGGGGTGTGTATACTTATGCCCCCTGTATTTTAAGGAAGAACATTTATTTATTTATTTACAATACATTATTCCTTCAGAAATACAATTTGGATTAAGGCAATAAGATGATTTTTTTTAATTCACCTTTTTAATCAACTTTAGCATGAGTGTGTAAACTTATGCAAGCCACTGTACCCCTATCTTTGCGCCCATAGTCTAAAGTCAATAGCGCAGCATTTCATTGTTATTTTAATAGCGTATTAATAAAATGGCCCTAGGCTTATGCACAGCTATGCTTGTTACACACACACACACACACACACACACACACACTAGGAAGTGCAACAGCACACAAACATGCGTTAGGAGAAAACTCCAGTGAAGGAGTTGGAGGAATTAAAAAAAAGAGATGGATGGAAGGTGCGGTGTGGGAGCAATTGGGATTCAAACCGAATGGCCGCGGTGACCCACTTAACCTGAGAGAGCCGGTATGTTGCATTTGTAGTAAGACAGTAGCAACTAAACACGGCAACAAAACAAACATGCATGTGCACCTAAAATACAATGATCTGCTGCAGTTCTCCGAGCTGGGGAAAAACTACAAAGGTCGCTGACGGGCCGTCTCCGTCTTCCCGACAGTACACAATCCCTGGGGCGCACAAACAGGAGAGGGTAACATGGTGCGCTCTCACAGACCGTGTAGTTCGCTTCATTGCTAAAGAGATGCTGCCCTTTAGGATTGTCAAAAAGCCTTCATTTCAACGACTGTGCTTTCTCTCTCTCTCTCTCTCTCTCTCTCTCTCTCTCTCTGACTCTCTCATCCTTGGTGCACACCCTGCTGTGGACATAGACTGGACTGCAATTCACTTTCGCTTTATTTGAACATAAATGCTTTTTGCATATGGCCCATTAAGGCATCTGCTTCATCTCTGGCGCTTTTTATGTCTGAGCCTAGTGATTCATATTTTTTGAAGTGCAATTTTGTTTACATCCATTTCATTAATTTTTGTATGGTTTTTAATTTCTGTTTTATTTACTGTTTTGGTTGTGTTTTGTTTTTATTCAAGTGCATTCAATCTCTGAGTCCACGACAGTATTTTCATTTATCGCAATAATTTCTGGGACAATTTATCGTCCAGCAACATTTGTTATGGTGACAGACCTAGTGTTGTCTCCTGAGACCGGGCTTGTTCACCGTGTAGTCAGGGCCTGGCAGCTAGCCGGTAAAGAAGAGAGGCCTACGATTTGAGACAAAAATGAAATTGAGCTGAAGCCATGCAGGACCTTTAAGTAAAAAAGACTGTGTATATTGTGCAGGGTTTCCGTGTGGTGCAAGCGGAAGAGTGTTGGTTCAAATCTCTTGCCCCCGTGATGGCTGAGGTCAGAAACCAGATGGGCGGCGGTGCAGTATACCTCAGCTTCGACATCGACGCTCTTGACCCAGGCTTTGCCCCGGGAACAGGCACCCCAGAGATAGCAGGGCTCACTCCCATACAGGTAAACACGGTCCCTGTAAACTAGCTTCTATGGCTTTAATCCTAAACAATCTTATTCAGTCCAGTAGTTCCACACAATACTGTAACTCCAAGTACTTTTAGGAGGTTCTTTTTCAACACAAGTGAATTTTCTCGGCTTTATGACTAATAATTGACTAATATATTTTGGTTATCTTGGTTGGATTTAGGGAGTTGAAATTATTCGGGGCTGTCGTGGTCTAAACCTTGTTGGATGTGATCTGGTTGAGGTGTCTCCACCCTACGACACCACAGGTACTCTTACATTTTATTTCTTTTCAAATTTATATAAGGCTGCAACTGAGGTTTATTTTCATTCTTGATTAATCTGTTGATTAGTTTCTCGATTAATTGATTAGTTGCTTGGTCTATATTATGTCCCAAAGCCCAAGACAACATTCTCAGAAGTCTTGTTTTAAAGACAACTCAAAGATATTCAGTTTACTGTCTCAGAGGAGAGAAGAAACTAGAAAATATTCACATTTAACAAGCTGGAATCAGATTTCTTTACTTTGAATTTAAAAATAAAATGACCCAAATCGATTATCAAAATTGTTGGTGATTAATCTAATAGTTGACAACTAATCCATTAATCTTTGCAGCTTTACATTTGTATATTTTACATTCATAAAGCTATTATTTGTACTTTTTTCTCAACAGGGAACACTGCACTGACCGGTGCCAACCTCCTTTTTGAAATGTTGTGCGTCCTCCCAAAAATGAAATACTACTGATCATTACAGACTACACACACACACACAGAACAGAACAGCTAGTTTGTTCATAATATTCAGTTGAGCAGGCTGCCCGGCTGACCTAAGAAAGGCAAATGACCCAACATATATAATTTAAAGTTTGAATCAATAAACATATTTCATTTTATTACATGCATCAAGATGATAAATGCACCATTGACGACCATTTGAAACTCCACTGTCGCAGACGTCATGTAAACTGTAAAAAGTGTTTTGATAAATCCATGTCAAAAATATTCTCATCTTTCAAGCTGCATACTTGGTTACATGGTTATGTAATGTATAACACAATATCAATAACATTATAGTTACTACTTAATACTTTTTACAGACGAAACAAATAAATGAATCAACCACACGGTAAGATTGATTTCATGTGTCACGTCACTCTATTCTATTCTATCATATTTTATCATACAATGCCATTTGGAAGACATTGGGGGGGGGGGGGTCAGGCTTTTGCAGTTGTTGCCCCGAGACTCTGGAACAAGTTTCTCCCTGATATTCACACTATTACAGATGTAGCTCTTCTAGGTCCAAACTCAAAACCAATTTGTTTAGGATGGCTTTTAATACGTAGTAGTGTTGTGACATGTTACCTTTCCTCCTCCTGTCTCTATGTAGCCTTTTCTGATTTGACTGTTTTCTTTGTTTCATTCTTTTAATTGTAGGATATGTAAATGCATACAGCACTTTGGATGTAAAGTGCTACATAAATACATGTTAATTGATTGGTAGAGCCCAATGAAAGAAAAAAACCTGGCTCCTAGAGGAAAAGGTCTCTTCATTGTGCGTGTGAGCAGCAGGATACAGTATATACATTACAGTCAATAAGTTCAATTCAGTTTATTTAAGAAGGGGACAGTGCAAATTAATGAAACGCATGAATTTACATGGGTTAAAAAAGCCAAAATTAGCCAAAAGGCTATTTTTCATCTGTAGTCCCCTGGCATCATTATTAAAGGCTTTTTTTGTTAGCTGCTTATTAAAATACATATATGTGTTTAATTGTCTGATATGGCATGGTATTGAATTCCACTCCAATTCCAATTCATACCAACTGCACAGTTTAAATTACCTCTGATAATGTATGATATGGTTCATGTTGCATCACCTGGCCATTTTCTCTGAAGTAAACCAAGCCTAGATCTCTTTTGTCCTTTGCCTCTGGAACTGGTGACAGGAGGACAGCTCATCAAACACCAATGTCCTTTTTCATTGTTTTACATGCAGAGAGCTAACCCGAGCATACCGAAAAAGAAATAGTAAGGTTGAGCTGTAATGAACAAAGTGCAACATGTTGAGTCCAGAGATAAGAGTGAATAATTAAACCAACTGTTCTTTACTGGAGCTCCTTGTTGTTGGGTATCAGCCTGAAAGGCCCTGTTTCATAAAGTCAAATATTATAAGCAGTGCTTTTAAAAGCAAAACATGTCCGTTATGGAGCTGTAGAGATACATTGTTGATGTTTGTGTTAGACATTACTTTAACTATATAGAAAGGCAATGTTTTAATGCCTGATGAAGATCTTATGGTGATGGAAAAGTTGTTTATTTAATAAATAACGTTATGGTTTTGATTTCCAATCTTTCCATTGATGCTGAATTAGAACATGTGATGTAGGTATGTACAACTTGCAATGTCTAGTCCTCCTTCCTGCAATGCATTCCCTATTCAATGTTTCTCCTTATTACGGCTTACCCGCTCAACAACAAGTCTCTGAGGGAGAGAGTCTTCTACAAAATGGATGACTTTATGTGTGAATGGGGTGTTAATTGCCAGAACACACTTTGGCCACTGGGTTTTTAGCATGATAGACATTTATTGTTTTGAAAATATATATTGTCATATCACCCAGACCTACCTCATCCTCAATCCGGTGTGCAATGTTTCTCCAATGCCAGTTTATATTGTAGTATTATTAGAATATAATCAATGCCGGCATTTTCTTGAAAGAATCTATTTTCCTTTAACCTCAGAGATCAGTGTGGTATGTGTGCTGTGTTGCCAATTAGGAATTAAGATTGCCGAGATGCATCAAAGCCTTAAAGATGGATAAAAAATGTCTGGGCTTTTTACCCCACCCTCACCTTGGACACACACACATCAACAACTGTGTCAATGATCTTTATCAGGTATGGTCTCTTATCTCTGTCAGGCTGCACGTTGTTGATATCCTGTACTGAATAAAGTCCCTCTGGTGCTTGCTGTAGAAAGGAAGAATTTGCTGAAGTAAAAGCTGCCGTGGGTATTACCATAGCAACCACTGCTGTATGGCTGAATGTCATCAATCTGCCCACAACGGTATTAATTTGCACGTTAGTCTTTACTGAATTAAATATAGATGTGTGTGTGCTGGAACATATAGCAATATGCGCATACATCTTACATGTGTTTATATTATTTTTTAGATTGTGGTAATGTAATGAACATGAAGAAGATGGATGTAGATGACATGATTTGCACATTTGTACATTCAATCTTAAATCCTACAAACATTCAAATAAAAGAGTGATTAAAAATGGCTAGCTGTTTTTATGACTAACAAATACATTACAGAGCATTTTGTTTCTCACATCATAAAGGCATTTTTTTATGTAAAAATTAACGGTATTTAGTGTCAAATGTAAGTAAAAGGTACAATATTTCCCAATGCGGTGTAATATGAGAATAAACATATGATAGAAATATCCAAATAAAATAGTATGTCAAATTTGTTCCATCACTGCTTTTACAATAAAGCCATATGGTAAAATGGGTTAGCTTAATATGGTGAAAACAGCAAATTGCACACTGACTATACTATAATATGGCAGTATTACAGTTGTAATCTATGGTTAAAATTCAAGGAGGTTAGCCTTTCCTCTCCAAACGTAGCTACCATGGCGCCATTTTAATACTACGAAGCCATCACCTGCCGTTAGCATCACGTTAACTGCCATTCTTTTTGACGTCCCTTTGACAGCAAATAACTTTACATCTGAAGCGTTTCAAGACTATTTGTTTAATTCTGAAGAAACACAACAATGTATAAACGGCTCCATCACCTTGTATCTCACGTTATGACTTCGTAGCAGACGTTTTTGTAAAAAAAACGATTGTGACATAACCACGCTGTCGCATGGTCAACATATCACCGTATTGTCAGGAGAAGCTTGCAGACAGTTTTGACTTACATCAGCTGTTTAGGTTTAATTACTAATGTTAACTAGCATTTTAGTTAGTAGTAATTAGCCTGAGCCTATTTTAATGTTAACTAGCATGTTAGTTAGCAATAATTAGCCTGTGCCTATGTTTACTCCTAGCATATACCTTCACTCTCCATCTATGCCGATAGGGAATGATTGAGATTTATGTTGGTACAGCTACCAGAAGACTTTCAGACAGGTTGCGTACGATCTACGTCGCCAGGCTCAGTATGAGGCTGCGCAGTAACGCCTACCCATCACCGGGAAAGTGCTTCTAAAATCCCTCACTGGTCTGAGGCCAGAGCAACGGGATCTGTTGGTCCATTTCTTCAATTGTCTACGTTATAATCCCGTTGACATGTCATGATTAAGATTATAACTACAACGTTCACACCGTTTTCTTTACTGCTGAGTTCGGCCCGTGGTTGTATCGCCTGCTTCCTCTGCGTGTCAACAAAATCAAACCTACTCTGTTTTCTTCTCTGTCCGCGTGCTCTCTTTAGTGGACCAATCACAGCAGACGGGGATATAAACAAGGAAATGGCTCGTTGGTTCAGGCGTGCACAGAAACGAAATGAAAAACAAATATCTAACACGAACAAGATATACTTTAAACTTTACAAAGGATTGGAATCATTGCGCACATTCTATGGCACCGACTGAGTGGCATGGTAAGAGTCAATTTCCGTTACTGAACGCTGGGGTCACCTGCCTCTTATCAGTAGGTTACTATAGGTCATGGTTAATAGAGTATTAAATACCATAGCTGGCTTTAAAATATCTCCTTGTATACAATACTAGTTAGCTCCCATAACACACCATTTTTTATTATTTTTTTATTATCCCAAAATTTCGAAAGTTTACATTTTATATAAGCAGAGGGTGATCTCATGGATGAAACGATGGAGTTAATTTACAATTTAAAGCAATTTATAATCATTTAACCCTCCTGTTATCCTGGGGTCCAATTTTTTTTTTCATCTAAATTGACCGAATATTACATATACGTATAGAACGCTTCTTGCAAGTTACACAAAGGATCAGTTCACTACTTTTATTGAATTTTGGGTGTTTTATTTCCCCCCAATAAACTTTAACATTTTGTTAAAAAGTACTTTGGTCCCCTTCTGTTTTATTAAAGCAACAATCTAAAACAGTGGAGCTCTGTTTGGTTTATGCCCCAAACACACAGACCCCCATAAAAACACTCATATGAACTCACTGGTGGGATCCTAGTTTCTTTAATGCATGTTTTTATGCGCTGAAAACCAACAGAAAGTCATGCCATATCCGTATGGCAATATAAGAATACATAATTATATATTAAGTATATTTTAATTCTGCTTTGTTTCATTTCAAATTGTCTATCAGAACGATGAAATGGATAATGATGATAATAATGACATATATGATGCAGTTGCCTTAACATGAACAGGTGGAAAGCTGGAGTAAAGATCCAAAGCTTAGCTTAAACATGTAAGTGAAGACACCCTAGAAAGTAAGATTTGTGATTTATGAAACTCTCCTAACTGTTAAAGTTTGAGCTTGTTTGGTAAAAAAAGTTCTCTTCACATTTCAGCAAATCTAACATGGACTCTTGGCTTTACCTAGGTGGATTCCCAATGTGATGTCTGTGCGGGTGTCGCGCTGTCTGCGCTCGGGTAAGACAGATGGTTTATTTTTATGGACAAATCCAGAAGGATTGCAATAAACAGCCACTCACAATAAAAGTTGTTGCATCACATGTAGCGTTCCAATGTCTGTGCCAGCATGGTTATGTCGGCAGGAGCTTGCAGATTACTAACTAATAACTAAAAACCCTGCGGTACAAATTGGGGACAGGTAGTTTAAAAGACATGGGTATTTATCAGGGAGGGGAGGTCAAACTAAAGACACTATTAAGTTGCAATGTGGGAAGTGTAGGTTTTAGTGTTTTTGTGCTTGATACGTATTAGAGACTAAAGTCAGGAAATCTCTGTCTTATAGGGAACGTTTCTGTTCTGGTTTGTCTTCGAAGTAAAAGAGACAGATGTTTTGAGGTGTCCCTTGATGAGGTCATGCTATCCATTTCAGCAACACTGAACACTTAATTGTGTTTCTTGTTTTAGTTCATGCTTGAGTTGGTCCTCTATCCACTGCATGGAGAAGAAATGGTTGTCTTCAGTGTAATGCCCCTTCTAACTCCAGTAGAGGGCACTCAATGCTCAATTTTACTGTGTAAACTGTGTCCTTGAGAGACATTTTTTTAAGATAATTTGGCATTTTTGCCTTTATTGACGTCCCAGTGAAAAAGGCAGACAGGGTGGCGTGGGAGAGGGGGGGGAATATGACATGTTGGAATTGACCCGGCTACGTTTCCGTTATGTGACAGCAGTCCTATTTCTACCAAAATAAGATAATCTCAGGCTTTTAAAGACCAGGATGTTTCCATTTAATTGCCATTCATTTATTAACCCTTGTGTAATCCTCCCGGGTCAAAAAGATTAACACTTATTTTTAAAGCTTTTTTTCTACATTAGAAATTTTCAACGCATTTTTTATATGTTTTTTATTTCACAAACACCATCTTACTACCATTAGTTTTACACTACTTTTTGGAATCCATGGTCAATAACGCTCATTTCTATAGAATTTTACCTTTTATATGAGTTAATAAAGCAGAAATTATAAATTATTTTGACTAATAGTTAAGATCAGAGGAATGTATGTTGAGTGGATGAGTTTGGTCAGGATATAGATTTCAATTTTCACCCGAAATTCAATGAAAGTGATTGTATTTGCAAAGAGCATTCCATATGGAATCCATCCTTTTTTGTGGTAATTTGACATATTTCAAATATAGACATTGTTAACAGGGGTACAATTTGAACCGAGGACAACATGAGGGTTAAGTTAAACGTTGAGTGAAACTACGTTTCAGGAATGCCAGAAAGGACTTGGGGAATGAAAAGTACATTAAAGGCTCATTTATTGGCCAATCAAAGAAAAACAAGACAAATCTCTGAGGATTAGGTCTAATCTTCTTTGTTTAAATATGATGCATAGATTTGGACGATTCTTTCCATTTGAATCTTTCTGTGGCAAGTCCCCCATCCTCCTACTTAATCACTATAGCACCCTTTTGATTAAATATCAGTTTTCGTGTGCAAAGAGGCTGCAGTCATGAAGTGTATTCCATCCACTGACATGTAATAAAATCCTACAAGAGCTCTCTCTCTGACCGTTTTAAAATCCATATCCAAAAGAGTTGAAAGACCTACAGTATGTTTACAGGTGAGTCATGTACCTATAAACATACAAGCTAAGTTTCCATTCACTTGTCAATCGAATTATCTGAAGAAAAACTCATTTGAGTAAAGCCAATGAAAGTGTGTTTCCTTCCAACGGCTTTAAAGTGAATAAAAACCTGCGCGTAATCACGTCACATACTGTTTTAATATCAAATTGGTATATTGAATTGATTTTAGACCTTTTAAGGGTGTTTCCGTTTAATTTTGCACTGAAACGCACAACATTCAAGCAAACATTTGCGAGTGTTTCTAGACAAAATGGATCGTGCCATCTACCAACACATGATAGATTTTGGACAAGTTGTAATAGTGCTTATGTGCCAGCTGATAGCGACATATCAAGCAATAATAAGAAAACAATGCATCACATTGCTTTGATGATGCAGATGCAACTTGCCTTTTATTTTACCTGCGAGACAACCGTCTTTTTTGAGACATGATTCGCTGTTGCCTATGTTATCTCAGATAACATAGGCATAGCATGGTAGTTAGCAGTAATTAGCCTGTGCCAATGTTATCTCAGATAACATAGGCACAGTGGCGGGGGCGGCTGTGGCTCAGTGGTAGAGCGGTTGCCTGCCAATTGGAAGGTTGGTGGTTTGATCCCCGCCCCTGCAGTCATTGTCGAAGTGTCCTTGGGCAAGACACTGAACCCCGAGTTGCCCCTGGTGCTGCGCATCGGAGTGTGAATGTGTGTGAGTGTTTATCTGATGAGCAGGTGGCATCTTGTACGGCAGCCCCGGCCACAGTGTATGAATGTGTGTGAATGGTGAATGTTTCCTGTAGATGTAAAAGCGCTTTGAGCAGTTGTTAAGACTGGAAAAGCGCTATATAAATACAGCACATTTACATTTACATTTACATTTATTTTACACTCAGACTCCACATAGGCTTGTCTGGGACATTTCTGGTTCCTTTAACTTGCTTTGTAAACTTTCAAACCTAAGTATATGGGCACAGATTAGTGTGACAATAATCTGTTTAACTTTCAGGGAAAGCATCAGTTTTAACATTTATCAGTCATAACTGTATATTTTGGGGGATTATGTCTCAACAGAGTTACAGATGTAGGATTTTTACCTTATTGGGGCTGAGCGTTTCTGAACCACGTTCTGTGTAGTTAAAGATGCAGTAGGTAAGACTTATAAAACTTTCTGACATATTTTGAACTACATGAAGTAGTTGCTCCTCTGGCAGTGCCTAAAGCCTGTAGTGTGATTTGCAAAAATCCACCGCCATGACATGAGGACATCAGAAATGTGTTTTTAGAGGGATGAGACGGCCTTTCCTCTAAAGCGTCACATCATTTTGCTTAGCAACGGCGTTCAGCTGCACGGCTTCTAGGATGGCCGCTCTCGTGTATCCTCGCTCCTCAGAGATACTCAGAGAGATTGAGGTTCAAGCAAGGAGCGAGAATATAACTGGAGGGTGGAGGCAAGGAGAGATATGACCCATATATGATTTGGATGAAATGAGGGGAGGGGGGGGGTCATCTTCCAGTGTAACTTGACGCGTACTGAGAGCGGAAGCATTTTATATTCTTTGGCTGATCATTGTCCCAGCTGTTTTCTGCAGCTGTTGCTCTAGTTGGCAACACACACTGAGCTGCAGATCCTCTAATGTAACACACAGAGCTGGTCAGTGCCAGGGTGAGTCATCTCACATCTTCGCCACCATACCTCATATCTGCCTCATGAGTGCAAACACAGCAACAAAAAAACTGGGAGCGAATCCGATTTGGATTGTGCTAGCAGACCGCTCCTAAATGTTATGAAGGACTGGCCCAAATGGATGAAGTTTGGTCTCAGTAGGGACATAGGGCTGTTTAATAAGCCTGACTAGAATATCTGTATTTGGTTGTTTTGTTCCTGTAGTTTAATAAGCTCTCTTTCCCAGCATAAATCCCTCTTCGGTTGTATTTAGATATATCTCTGAGAGCCCAGACTAATCTCAATTTGTGTGGCATTATTGCCGTATGCATACTCACTTTTTAGCGTGTGAATTTACGCCGTAGCGAGTTGTATAAAAGGGAAAAAATCTGCGTAGGGAGGTTGCTCGGGGTGGTGGATGAGTTGAAACCCAGGACTTTCACCCAGGAGACCGGGGATTGTGTCCCGCATGTCACGTTGCCTAAAATCAACCGGTGGTTTATTTTAAACTAAAGCCAACCCCGTTCTTCTTTTCCTAAACCCAACCCACGTGTCACGTTTCCTAAACTCAACCATCACTTTCTTCTCGTGATAACGTGCCAAGTGTATACAGCGTAGATACATACAGATAGCACGCCACTCGGCTTAAGAAAGTCGGCGTGAAGCACGTAAAGTCTTGATGTCATGTTGGAGAGCCAGAGAAAAAAATGGCACTTGCTTTTTGCATTACATTATGTTGCTTTTACCATCAATTAAGATTATCTGGGCAATAAATACTGTATGCATGTTGGTTAAACAGTGAACTTTACCAGACTCTAACAGACACCAACAGATGGCAGCGAGTCACAGAAGATGATGCCAATGTATCCTTAACATTTCACTAGGTGGTACATTGGTTTTGGATACAATGGTTTTGACTAAACATGTTTGACACAATTTTTCCAGTCTTTTTTTGCTGAAAGGAGGCAAGGGAGGAGTCCCTAAAGCACACCACGGTGGTCACGGAGATGCTTTGAGTATGTATTCACAGTCAAAGTGCCGAAAATGACCTCTGTCATGTAGTCAAGAAAAGGAGAGCACAGGAACAGATGTCTGCTCTCCCGCAGTTTACTTTGAAAAGAGATAAAGTGGGTTGTAGTCTTTAATATCGCATCAACAAAGATGCTCAAAATGTAAATATTAAATATAGCAAATGTTGATTATTTGACTCACTACAGCAATGGTTCCCCAACTTTATGGCTTGTGATCCTAAAATAAGGCAACATGCAGTCTCTGGTCCCCCCTTGCATATGGACACCTTGTTAAACAAAAGTTGTAATGTACTAGTACCTGTGAGTGCAAAAATAATCAATAAAGACATTTTTTAAAACAAATGTTTCTGTGTAAAAACATCAAACACAAATTAATATTCAAAGCAGACCACTTTTTCTTTGTCTAAAAAGATGTCCGGATGAAAGATTTGATTTTCAGATCATTGCTTTTGTAATCTGTTTAGATTGTGAAGATGCACATATCACAAAGTGCTGCGTTCATCACATAACCACCAACTGGATGAACATGCTGTTCATCTCCCTTTTAGCCTGTTTTGGTGAGCATAGAGGTTGGCTCTTCGCCAATTCTATTCAGGGTTCAGCTTTTAATTGGCAACAGCTGTCTCTGTGTGTACTGTGCTCTTTACACCAGTGACATGAATGGACACTAACATACAGTCCTCCTGATGTGTAGTTTACCATGCATTTCTGTGTGTGGCATATGTTTAGGACCTGTCTCTGATGGGATAGCAACACAGCAACAGTTCATTTTTACTTGATTCTTTTAGTGGCTAACTAAACTTACAGTTTGACATGATTCTAAAGGCCATTTTGGACTTGTGCTTTTAACACACCTGCTGTTGTAAAGGTCTTCTCGTTACGCTGCTGTGTTGCCCGCTGTATTACCGAGGTAGCTTTACTGGGAGGTCATATAGTTGCAATGAATATTTTGCTCGGACAGCAAAATCAGTCATTTACAGTAAGAGAATAAGTTAGAGATGCATTGTTGCATTTCAGCTGTTGCACACAGTAACTTAGCCTACTTTGGATGTCTTGTGAGATCAACCAAGTATCGCTGTAACTGTGTCAAGAGCCAAAGCAATAAGAGGTTGTTGTAGCAACACGTAAGTAGTAGTTCTGTTTTCTACCAAAATAAGGAACTCTTAACATTTTAATGACCAGGATGTTTTCATAAAAACATTTATTTACCATTTATTTTTTAAGGAAAATGTTGAGTGGAGTCATGTATATGAGAAATATGTGTCTTGATGGGATGAATAGTACACTACAGGCAGTGGAGCAGGTTTATTGCCTAATCAAAGAAAAATGAGAAATCCCTGAGGATTAGGTCTATTTTTTATTTGGATAAAGTTTTGTTTTGTAGCCTAATAAGGCTGTGATCAGACAGGGCAATTGAAACCTGCAGAATGTAACTATATAACAGTATATAAAGTAGGTACAAGCATTTCAACCAACAACAATATAAAAATTCTTCTTAGAAACTCTATAATGAGCATTTAATGCATTGTTAGACAGTAAATTAAACCACACAACATTATCAAAAAATCAATAGGAGTAGCTCAATTGCAGTCTCGTTACTGCATCAATACAACGAAAGAGCCCGTTTGGGCTGCATCGTCATTATTTACTTTGATAGCCTACTTTAAGTACATTTTGATCGTTCTCATATACTTTTACTTAAGTATGATTTTGAAGATGGTAGTTTTACTTGTAACAGAGTATTTTCAAGTTGTAATAATGCTACTTTCACTCAATGGTGGAAGACATATGCAGATATTTTACTTAAGTAAAAGTACTAATACCAGTGTAAAAACACTATGTTACAAGTCCTGCACAAAATTTTACTTAAGTAAAGTAAAAAAGTACTCAAAAAATGTAAAGTATAAAAAGTAAAAGTAGTCGTACAGCATGGCCTCTTTCAGAATAGTGTGTTATTTGGCTATTTGGTTACAATTATTGATGTATTTATTGTGTTTATCAAATTGCAGCTGGTAAATGTGGAGCTAATTTAAATGACTTTACATACATATGTACTTTATACTCCGCACACCAAGGTATCAATAAAGTCTTGTCTTCATCCATAATAAAAGATTATTTATTCATATTTTGTATTGATAATGTAAAGCAGAAGATTATTTTTGGGGCTTTTCCACCTATAATTTCTGACAGGTCTGTTAGGTGAGAGAGAGGCGGAAGAAATGCAGAACATCATCACTGGTTGGATTCGAACCCTCGACCTTTGTGTCGACGCATTCACCGCTCAGTGCATGTGCGCCTGATCTACCATTGAACCAACCTGGTCACGATAAGTATTTGAGTAAATGTAGGCTAGTTCGTTACTTTCCACTACTGCTTAAATGTCTCTTAACCTGCTGTAAATTGAATATTAAGAGCCACAGGCGGACTTTAAGTCGTATGAAAACTATAACAGCAATTTCTCGGGACCAGACACACGTGACGAGTGCGGTGTGTAGCGCTAGCTAGCATGGCTCTGCTAGGTTGCGTCTCCCCACACTGGGATTAGCTGTCTTCTCTTTCAGCACTCCCTGAATTCCATTCCGCCTTTTACTTTTTCGGCAGCTCTCTCTCTCTCTCTCTCTCTCTCTCT
>NC_048413.1:3634084-3675245 GCF_013103735.1 Etheostoma cragini | reverse complement strand
AAAAAACACAAAAAACAAGGACGAAAAAGGATTGCTTTTACCTGTTGATGAAGCCCCTCCAGGTGTGGGGCGCAGAGGAGCAGTTGGTTTTCTTCACAGAGAAGGAAAGTCTAAGAAAAGTGCAGTCAACACACCTCTCCGGCGGCCAGGAGGAGTGAGGGACCTCGGCTTTTTCCTTTCCCCGGCATTTGCAGCCTGTGCTGGGTTGCTGGAAAATGGGCACTCCGACCACTTCGATCTGTGGACTTATTCTCTCTTTGATACTCGCATGCCAGCTGGTTACTGTAAGTGAGCTCAAACTTTCTCTTTTTACTCTTTTCACTTTTAAACTCTCCACTTTGGATCTTAACTTCCATGCACCCGAGGAATTGAACAATAAAACCATCTATTCCCCCCAATAAGTCAAGTCAAAGTTACAAAACAGTGCTTTTATGTCCTATTAAAGGCACACACAAAAGTGTCAGGCATGTGTTAATGTTACTATTTATGTTCAGTAAATAGTGTGGTCTGCTGGTGCAGGGCTGCTCACAGGCAAGTGGGCTGTATAACAGATTCCGGACCACACAGTCATATCAGCATGCATACTGTAAAGATGCTTTTCAAGGTAATGTGACAATCTAGAAGCTGCTGTTGAGTGAAGCTGGGCTAAGTTTGTCCATAGAAACAAGCTATTCATAGTCCACCCTCAACTCCTAAACCTTCTCAAAGTTAGTCAGGCTGCATGTTTAACATTATACAGCCTACAGTATGTATAGGGTTGGCTGTATTTTGTGAGCAAAACATATTTGAAAATGTGCATTCAGTACTTGTTCGTCCTTTGTGTCCTCACCCATCCCGTTGACTTCTTTTTGTCTTCCTTACTAAATCAGTTGTGGAAATCCTTTAGAATAAAAGTTAGGGTTCATTTGCAAAACAAATGAGCTTTGTGTTGTAAAAAAAATGAAAAAAAGCACAACAACATTGTTTCCACTTCTCTTCCATTCTTCTCCATCCAGGACCTGCTGCAGTTGGGAGAGTGCCCCTTATTGGGAGTACCACTCTCTGCTTCTATTCATTCTGCTTTCACTATTATGCAGAATGCTGTATGATTGCAACTAACAATTATTTTCATTGTTGATTAGTATTTTCAATTATTCGCTAAATTAGGAAGTTTTTAAAACATCCTGCACAACTTCTTAGAGCCCAAGATTATGTTTTCAAATTGCTCATTTTGTCCGACCAATATCCCAAAGCCCAAATGTATTTGGCTTGTAATGATACACAACAGAGAAAAGCAGCCAATCATCACACTTGAGAAGCTGGAAACAGAATGTTTGGCATTCTTTGCTTAATTAAAAGACTTAAATGATGAATCGATCATCAAAATTGTTGCAATTTCACTTTCAAGAGTCAATTCTGCCCGCTCTAGTATGCTGCACATGCACTGTTCAATATTCATTATAACGTTATTATTGATGACATGAGATGTTTTTACTCAACTATATCTGTGGTGTGAATCATGAAACGGAGGACCATTGGCTTGCTGCTGAGAATAGACTCCCCCACCCTGTAGAAATCCCGTCTGGTCGCTCACCTTTATGCCCCCCAATAAACAGAGCTGTCATGGTTGAGATATCTATGACTCCTCTTTTTGTTGATTTGATCTGAAGGAAAGCCTTTTTGAATGATGGGACATAGTTGCGGTGGCAAGCGGACATAAATCTTTCACCTGCTGGATATAGAGTGCACTAGCAGTAATATTCCAGACGTTAGGAAAGCTAAAGTTTTGAAGACTTCGAGGTATATTTAACATCCTATCCAACATGCTATCGAGTGCAGAGCCTTTCCTGTGGCGTGGCGTGATCTATCACTTTGTGTCACTTTGGACATAGAAGTTGCATTACCTGCATTGTCAATGGCATCCCACGTTATGTATCACCGATCTACAGAAGCTATCCAGTCCCCCCCAGAGGGATATCATCAGCTGTTGTATCATCACACTGGAAGGTAATAGGAGATGGCCTCAACACTTTTACCACAGCCTTGATTGACTACTAGGCCAACAATACCTTCATAAATGAATTATCTGGAACCACAAGCATCTGTTTCTTGCATTATGACTTTGAAGTACGCCGTCACAGCAGGGCAACTGCCACTGATTCAATTAAGCACACGTACTGCTGTTACTACGGCCTCTACTTTCCCCACACTGGAATGTCAGGGTCATGCGCATTACTTCAAACAATCAAAGCCAATAATACCTCTCAATGGGTAAGAGCTCTCCATCACAAATGAGACCTGTATCCTGCCGTGAACCATCAGTAGCACTGGGGTGAGAATGATCTGAGTCAAGTATTTTTACAGATTAATATATATATATATATATATATATATATATATATATATATATATATATATATATATATATATATATATAAATACTGTATGGACGGCTACTCACAAATCTGTTTTGACTCCTTTATAGATCTGCACGATTTTAGGAAAAATGTGATATGCGATAACTTTCTTGAATATCGCGATAACTATATCATTTACAGATATTAAAGTAAGCTCAGTTCTGCATTTCTGCTGATTTCAGTATTCTGCCGAAATACAACACATTGCTTGTTGTATTTAAAACAATGGAAATCATTTCCAACATTCTTTTGTTGAAGAAATTGAACATTGAACTGAATTTAAAAGGCCCCACTAAAAAAGAATGACAGCAACATTTTAAAGTGCGATTTTCTACTGATGCTTTAATTCAACTAATGTAAAAAAATGTCTGTCTTTTGTGATATGTCACAGCCATTCGTGATCTGTTTATTGCGCCTGGTGATATTGTTTGATGATAAATAATATGTTGTGCAGCCCTACTTCTACTAGAGTTTCACAAGTGGTAATGGATTGATACGGCCAATGATTCTTTGCTTATAGTCTTACTCAATCATATAAAGGAGAGTGAGGCCACTTTTTTTCTGATGTATGACATCAGAACTGTAAGCACCACTGCTGACAATTTTGGCTCAGAGATCTCTCCCAGTATAGACTGTCACAAGTGTCCTTTGACTTCATTGGGGGTTGGACTGGGTCCGGGGGAAGGGCGGCCTGGATTCCTATGACTATATAGTCTGCAGAGCGTGTGTCATAGGCGTAAATTGTTGTCTTTCTCTCCGGTGTGCAACTCAACCCCTTCATTCGCTTCTAAATGGGATGCAGCAACAGTTTGATGTGATGATTTATTTAGTCTATGCTGGGTACAGCATCGACCAGCGGAGGTGGTTGGTCTCTCTGAGTGGCGCCTTGTTGGTTCAGGCCCCCGGCTAACTGGTGTTTAATCCCCATTCAGACTCGCTGAAGACTCTATGGAGTTGCAACCCTGTGCATCTTGAACATTAGGGAAGGTCTGCCCCCTCCAGACCCATTCACATGATTGCTTGAAGACTGGGTTTGGTAAACATCCCATTGTTGAATTAAAGCCCAGGGGGAGAGGCCATCTTGGCTGATGGGACAATGCTGCACTGAAGTGGTTTGATCCCCTCCTGAAGTGCATTGGCACATATGGAGTGCTGGCCCGCAGGCTGGCATTTGTTGACTCTGCAGTGAGGTGTGACTTGGGCAGCTATAGAGGTCACAGTGGTGACGATTCATGGCCGTGTGGAAGCTCCACGCAGAGCTTTCGCCGTGGCCTGAAGTTTGTACATGTGCATTAAGAAATGGATAGCGGCCGACCCAAACACACAAGCATATTAATTTCAATATGAAATTGCTGTTTTCCTGAATACAAAAGTTGGGTGACCCTATCCCTTAGACTAAAATATGTTGGGTGACTCTCCCCTTAACAAAGAACAAAAAGACATAACCCTCCCCTATTTTCCTCCAGTGGTCCACTCCATAAATACCGAATGATTCCTAATGGCCTAATGGTTTTCCACTGCGTGGTATCTACTCAACTCGCCTCAACTCTATTCGCCTTTTTTTGGTTTTCCATTGCGAAAAAAAGTCCCTGGGACCTGCTACCAGGTACTTTTTTTTAGTACTACCTTAGTCGAGGTTCCAAGCGAGCTTAGGTGATACCAAAAGGTGATGTGGAAACCTGCAGACTGCTGGTTGGTCAGATCACTGCGTTTTTAGCTAACAAGATTGCGGAGTGTGTGTCCGGAACAAATGCGACATTAAAAAAAAAAATCTAGCCAGACACCGACAGATTATCTACTCTCTGCACTATTCTCACTTTTCAACTGTTCAATATTCAGGGCTATTAGGGGCTTTTGCATGTTGATTCCAATATTGGACACTGTTACTTTAAAAAAACAAGACATTACATCAAAGAAAAGTTTTTATTTAGCTTTTAAAGTAGCGCATCAAAACCCTCCCGTACTTCCCGGTCTTCTTCCTCTGCACCCTGTGACAGTGTCCCCCCCGGCTCTGATGTCCCAGATGCATCCCAGTCATTGTCATAAGCCTCACCGTGACTCTCATAAAGATTATACGAAGCCCAGCAGGTCAGAACCAGAGATTTCCCCAGTTGTACATCGAACGCCCACCAGACGGTCTGCGGCGGCGATTTTGCAAAGTGTGAATGCTCTGAAACACAAACAGTACACAGCATACATATTTAGGTGTGTAATCACGGTTGCTAAAGTTCATGTACTTTATATAGCGTATAATACTGACCGGGGCCCCTAACACATGCAAATGTTAGCTAACGCTACCAGGAAACTTAACTTAGCCTTTTGTGTCGGCAAACTACAATCATGTTGACGTCTGAACTTCGTCGGAATTCCCAAACTCGTGTTTTTTTTACAGCGGTGGTTTTTGTTGCTTCCTTCAGCTTCTTTTAAAACTAAAAATTTCTTCTGGCTGTGGCAAGTAGCCGACGTGCTGTTGTGAGTCGCGTTGTATATTAAATTGTCACGCGTAACTATGGTGACCAGCCACGCTGAGGCGTTACTCAATCTGCAATGGCAAACGGACACAGAGTGCGTCGAGTTGAGGCGAGGCGAGTCAAGTCGAGTCGAGGCGAGTCAAGCTTTTACCAGCATTGGAAAAGCGCCATAAGTGTCTGACAACATGATGGAAAGGATTTCTAAGTAGGTTGGCCTTTCTGTTAAAGAGTAAGATGCTTTTTCTAAGCATAAAAACATCTCTGAAATTGCGTTTGCTAAAGCCACCAGACTACATGTAAATAAACAGTAATTTTAGCATTGCAAAATACACTTCTTTCAAAGTCGATAGAACCATGTTTTCCTTTACCTTCACAGATCAGTGTATGCATCAAAGCCCTAAAAATACATAAAGTATATCTGGGTTTTCCACCCCACCCTAACCTTAAACACACACACACACACACACACACACACACACACACACACACACACACACACACACACAAAAAGCTCTGTGGCTGAGTAGTGTTGCACCTTCATGCCCAAAGTCGCATCCGTGTCGGGCAGAAGAGCCGACTCCAAACACAGCTGCACCTCAGCTGGTACAGCTGCAATGCTGTGCATGTGCTGACATGAGCACACATACTCTTTAGTACCGCTGTTGTAACTAGAGTCCCACTCTTTCCATTCACAACTCTTTTCTCTCTGATGCATATGTCCTTGGACGGCATTTGTTTCAAACCACAGTTTGCCAGATTTAAGTGTCATCCTCAGGTCAAATGACACTCTGAAACAAGATCTTTAAACTAATACATATGTGGAGTGAATTTGAAGTTTGAATATAAAGGTACTACATTTTAGGCCATCAAACCTCTTTGAATCCTACGCTTCGCTTTGATTATCTTTTTGATAACACAATCAACACCCCCCCGAACGCGGAATGCATTCAAATGTTTCTTTTCTCTGTAAAACATGTCTGTATGGTCAGCGGTGTGGAAGCAGTGCAGTCTAGTGAGTAATGGGCAGCCCTCAAATAAACAGGCCCAGTATGGGCCATCAACTGACTTCCTGAAGTGCCCATGAGCAAGATACTAAATCACTTCCAATTTCTGGATTTGGCTCTGCAAAGAGGTCAGATTACAGTTCTTATGGTAGGTTTCCTGGCAAGAATCATTGAGATAGTGTGTTCACGGTTCATGCTGTATGATGTTTTCATTTTCAGAAGTAAAGACATATTGACAGCGGACAAACCAATAAACATATGCCCTTAGGCCCCCTTTTTTTTTTAAACCTGCTTGAAGTATGTATCACTCTTCATTCCTGTGTTATGAAGCTGCAGGTGCAATAAACCCAGAGGAGTTCACGCTGAGGTCACAGGATGTCTTGAGGACACAACTCAGTCTACACCACAAGCAACGAAAAACAGCTAATGGTCAGAAAGTATTTGTGAGTGCCAAAGTGCCAAATATCAGATCCCCCCCCCCCCCCCCCCCCCCCCCCCCCCTTTCACCTTTTTCAGTCAGAGCTTGTATGAAGAGTTTTGGATGTGGTGAATTTTTTTTAAATGAGGGTAGAGATATATTTGTTACAGTTAGGAAAAATGACAGAATTGAAAGTTGGAATTCACTAATTTTTGCTAAAGCTCGCATGAATGCCCGTGGTCACCCTGCTCCTCTACATACAGTAAGCTTAACCCTTGTGTTGTCCTTCCAGGTCAAAAACCTTTTTAAAGTTTTCACTAACACCACCATACTAGCACTAGTTTTACACTTCTTTTTGGAATTCATAGTCAATAACCCTCATTTATATAGAATTTTACCTAATATTTGAGTTAAAAAAGCAGAAATTATGAATTATTTGGACTGAGTTTAGTCAGGGATGAAAGTGATCAATTGTACTTAAGCGTTGCATGGAATCCAATCCGTTGTTTTGTGGGAATTTGGTTAAAAAGAAACCCATATTTCAGATATAGACATTTTTTAAATGAGGACAACAGGAGGGTTAAATCTAGTACGAGTTGCTTAGCTTAAGAACAAGGGGGAAAAAAAAGAGTGTAATGCACTGTTACAGTACAGACTCCTGACTGATTTCCCATCTTAAGCAGCCTTCTTCAATCTTTTCACATTGCCCTACTGGGCTTTTCCCCAGGCTGTACTCGGGCCAGCGCTTATTAGAGATTCATTGAAATGCTAAGTTAACTGAATTGCACTTTCCCTTTGAAGGTGCTCTGTAGTTGTCGGTGCCCTATTGAATCCGCCATTGTCTTTGCTAGAGGCATTGATGCAAAGTCACTTTGGCATTCTGCTTTTTCCTCAAGGGAGCTGCTTCATTGTCTTGTGTGGTCCCCTCCAACTTAAACAGGTACTCTGATGGGGGTTGCTGCCCTTTACACCAAATCAGTTTTTGTGTGTTGTGAACAGAGCTGATTCTTTTTTTCCAGGTTACTTAAGTTTTGCTAAAGGAATGCTATCCTTTTTTCTTCTCCATTGTCTTTTGAAACCAGGGTTTTGACCCTGACGTCCTGTGAAGCGTTTATAAAAAAATCCGACCCTGGTTTCTTATCAGAGCTGATGCTGTCTCTGAGGCTCCCTGACACTACTAGCACCCTGCCACCACTTCCTCTCACTGTACGACAAGTCTCTACCTGTGAATCAGAAAGGCTGCCATCTCTCCAAGACTTCAGTGTAACCTTAAGAAAAGGCAAATTCACCTAAGCTGTTGTTAAACCCTTAATGTTCACAGAGGGAGGTCGACATGTGGAATTATGCAGGCGCAGGGTAATGGCTCAGTGAAAAATAAATACAGGGAAAACACCGGCTCTTTCCCCTCTTTGCTCACTTTTAATTTAATTCAGGAGCTTGTTTGTAGGAAGCCATCAAGTCTGTTGCTAAGGAGCCTTATTAACCAATGACTTCACAAATTACTGATGTACGTTTTTAACACCAGAGCTGATGAGCTAGAGTTGGCAAAGTGATAAAAATGAAAACATAGAAAATACAAACACGTATGTAGGCCGAGCAGTCGAGCAGTTACTTTAGAAATAAAAATAACAATCTGATTATGCATTTTTTCCTTATCATACTTGGAGGGCTAACTAGCTCTACACTGCAATACAAAATTAGGAACAATGCTGTTTGTTTATTTCCATTTATTTCCATCGCTTTATCATGGATCTACAAAATCCCGACTGTTTGCTGTCCTGGCTCCTAAATGGTGGAAGTACTCAGCATTGACATCAGAAGAAACAGCAGAAAGTCTACACATCATTCACTGCGGGCTAAAAACATATTTTTTCTGACTGCACATTGACTAAGAAGATGATGGTTAGAATTAAAAATAAGAAAATTGGACTTGACTTCTTCAGGTGTACTTCTTTAAAACTATGTAGGCCTACTTGTTCTATGAAATTAAATGCACTTCCTGGAAGTTGCTTCGGACAAAAAACAGACATTCACACCGCCACCGACTTGAGCATCTAAAGTTACCGGAAGTAATTCATTTTCAATGGAAGCCGGCTTCTCTCAGCTGCAAGGAGCGGCAAATCTGTTTGGGTTGGGCATTTTGAGCATGTTGAGGGTTAGGGTTAATCAGAAAGTTGAAATTGTTCAACTTTATGGTAATGAGCCATGACGTGGTTCAGCGGCAAGCAGCTGCTAACGCCAGCTGCCAATCGGGATATAGACATCCTTCGCGCCGGCTGATCCCGGAATAACATACGATTTAAACTTTTGTTCCTACCAAAACATTAATTCTGAGGACAAGGTCATAATCGCCGTTGCTGGGTTACCTATCGTATATAATATAACTTTGTTTGTACATAGGGACCAGTTAACGTTAGCTGCCGGTCACATCGTCTCTAATGGTCCGCTCACAGTGAAGTCAAGCACGGATTTAGTCCGGCGGCAGCTCGCTCTGCCTGTACGCAGACTCAGCGGCTAACGAGCGGGCTAAATGCTAACAGACCCCGCTGCAACCAATTAACAACACAAATTCTGTCATTCTATATGTAATTTTTAAAGGTCTCTAGTGTCACTGTATTGGCCGTGCTTAACAGAGAACGTCAGAGGTCAAAGTGCCCAAAAGCTTCCCCGTACTCAAGCTTATTCAAGTCCCCCTTTTACAAGATTCTCATTTTAAAACAGGAAACATGAAAAGAGTGCTTTCAATCACAGCGACAGTAACTAGTGGGGGTGCAGGGCTCAGGGAACGTCAATTTGGGGTATAACAAGTTCTTGGTACCTTTTGACCTAATGCAGTTACGGACAGAGCCAATATCAAAGCAACAGGTAAACTACTACAACATGTCTTCAAAATGCCTTAAAGCCGACTTTAATTCAGACTGAAGGATGAGTTCCGGTCCGGTGTTTGGGGCCTTGGCTGTGCCCCTCAGGAGAGATGGGAGGACCAGGCTGGTTTGTGTTAGATCAGCAGTTGTTCCATGATACATAACAACTCTTTCTCCGTGTCATCCGCAAATCTACACACTAATGCACTTTGTGTTCTCACAGAAATGTCTGCTTGTTTTATGCTCTGTCCATTCCTTATTTCTGTTCGCTCTTGCTAGGAGCTTTTACAACCTGTGAATCCTTGCACAGCAGTAAACCAGTGTTTATATCACAGTTGCTGTAGGGAAGTCATTTTTTTACCTGGCGGCCTGCCTGTTTCAACAGCAACGAGGAAAGGCAGTTTGGACAAGAGATTTGCTCCATGATGAGATAGTCTAAAAAAAGTCCTAAAAAGCAAATGGGTTTTTTGTGGTTAAGAGGTTGCCTGCATTCCATTGTTTTGGTGCACTGGCTTGTGATGCTCTAAAATGTTTGTCACTTGCTGAGTCACCATCCTGTTGGGGAAATGAAACCTGGAATAATCTGTAGGACAAGAGGAACCCACTTCCCCTGAAGCAAAGTTTATTCAGGCTTTCCTGTGGGCCATTTAGATGTCCTGCTCTATATTCAGTATGCTGAAAGAAATAACCCAGTGTAGTTGTGTCTTTTCAACCCCCAAGTATCTTTATATTTGAAAATCCCTGTAATCTGTTGTCACTCTGCATTTATAGCTCAACAATCAAGTCTTTTTTAAACATCTCCTCTACGTCCTTAGTCTTTTTTCATGCAGTAGATAGTTATAGTATGTGGATGAATGGATGGATGGATAGATTGATAGATAGATAAATAGATAGCTATATAGATAGATCTTGGTAATTTCAGTGCTACAGCAGCAAAGTATCAGACACACATACAGAATATGACAGAAGTAATAATAATAAATAGGATAGAATACAAGAACATATATTCAAAAAAAATATACAGTAGAAGCAATACAGGTTTTAATTTCTTGCATATGGAGATCTACTTTATTTAGAGTGTTTGACAGCCGGTCATAGAGTGTGGAATTAAAGGCGTGCAGCCCGTTTTCACAAGTTCTTTTTCGGAACTTGGCAAGTAACAAGCTGGAATTTAGGATTAATGAAATTCCCCTGGACCTCATTATGCCAAAGTACAAGCCCTTGTTGTTTTTTTATTTTATTTTTCTCTCTCAGCTAGGATGTGCTGAATTTCCTTCACAGTGTGTTTCAGCTGAGCAGGGCTGCTTGGTTGGAAACTAATTTTCCATTCAGGTTTTCTGCTTTTGAAGATCCATGTTCCATGCCATGGGCACAACTTGTGTTGTACTGGAAAAAAAAGTCAGATACACACACAAACACGTAATGCATTTTAATGTAAAGTAAATATTGCTCACAACAAATCACAGATCCCAGGCCGTATAAACGAAGCAGACAACGTGCATCTGTTAGTCAAGTTCTGCAAATGCAAATCTTGGCTGCATCAGAATTGACACTAATACACCCTAATTGCTTGTTATGATAAAACAAATGGTATAGTATGATGCAATGTCGAAATTAAAAATAGTAGAATGGGCAGTCTCATTAAATTCAACATAGCATGCTGGTCAGACCGGCGGCCATTTTTAGCCTATGTGTACCGCTGCCATTCAAAGACATTTATCTTTATGAAAAAAAGTCAAAACTCTCTGATTCCCGCTTCTTAAATGTGAATATGTTCTAGTTTGTTCACTCCTCTGTGACAGTAAGCTGAATATCAATAGATTGTGGACAAAACAAGACATTTAAGACATTTTTTTCTTTACACTTACACTTGATATGTTATTCATGACAGTCTTGTTACCAAACGATGGAGGGTGGTGTTAAAGCAGTACACCAGAAGGTAACTTCTGTGTGAGACGTGTGGGGAGTGAAAGCCATTGATGAGAAAGGAATGTGTGACCCGTGTTGGTGGTTGAAAGTTTCAATGGATTAAATTCCCAGCTTCTTGTATGCTGCTGGTAACCCTGCCCATTGAGCCTTTGGATTATTTCAACTAGACTTTCCTTGAAACTGTTGCCATCAAGGAGAAGCTGAGTGAAGGATTTCATATTTTATCTTCTTTCATGTAGAGTATTGCCAACTCAGTATAAAAACATACAGAGACTCCTAAACCACCACGCTGACTAAAGACGCTTAGCATCCATCATGTGCCCGAAGGCTTGGCAGTGTGCGGGTCTACCCGGTACCTGGCAGGCCTAGTGAAGCTGGCCTTGTAACACAGTTAGTAAGGCAAGGGGAATTTCTGTGGTTTTAGACTAAAGTGGATGTATATAATTTTCTCTCCACCCGAACCATCTGTTGATCCGGTGGAATGAGTAGCCATCTAAACACTCGGCTTAAAAGGCTTGTTTGTATGCTTCTTAAAGTTGCAGTTTACTGTTTGAGCAAAGATGGCAGAGATAGAGATACTAATGGATGAGATCTGTTGAAAAAATACTCATAACCCAACTTGAAGTTCATCAGTGTATATGTGTCACATATCTGACACAGCAATATGTATCTTCTGTAGAAGCATGAGTCAGCCTGTGTTCTCAGTTAAGACATAAACCTTACAGTAAAAAGCTGGTAACCACCAACTATGCATGAAATCACTCAAGGTAACAGCAGCTGTTTTGCATTGCATTCTTTTTTTCCTCAATGCACAATTATGGATTTGTTTAATTCTGACACTCATAAGTCCTTCAGATTTCTTTCCTTGATATCTTTTTTTAACCATGTGAGGTACCCGATTTGATTTGCTTATCTAAACTACAGATCTTGGTTGGCCTTGATGTTCATCAGTAATAATCAGAGATAGTGAAGGCCTCACTTTTCAGTTTGTCTTCATGCAGGCAGGAGCTCCAGCCAAGTAAGGCAATTATTGCTTTAAAAGGGGTAATTAAATGGTTCTTCCCTTGAACTGAGGGCCAGTGTGATTTATGGGGACTGTGAACACATAGAGGAGGTTCTTTCAGCTGTGCCAGGACGAAGGGGCCCTGTCTTTCCTACCAGGCTCCACCTGCTGTGCCTCTATTATGACCCTGTCATGGGTACAAGGGGTGTAGATGGGGGCACACCGGGGATGACATTTGGCATGAATGCTAGGCTGCAGTCAGATTCTCTGGAACAGGCACCAGTCTTGCTTTTGGGCACATGGATCACCTCAGTCTGTTGTTTCACCAGGCCTTTCCTGGTGCAGGAATAATGGAAAACAAGATTTAAGGGAGATAATAGAAGAACGAGAGCAGAGTTGTTATTTCATTCGTTTTTTAGAACAGGCTGGCCAGACAAGTGGAGATTAGGGTCTGATCAGCCCTGAATGCTTTGTCTCTGAGGACAAGTCAGCACTATTGCTACAGCTCAGAGCTGGAGCGTGTCCTTCTCATGCAACACACCAATAATATAACCCCTTTCTACACAGAAATATGAGTTTTGTAAATTTCGTGGTGCCGACGTTCTCTGTCTCTCTGATAGGTGTTGGGTCAAAGGTAATCCCTGTAAATACATTTTGAAAAAGGAGAAAAGGTCTGTGTTGCACTTTCCTTTGCATTCAACTGAATGTCAACCTAAAATATGTAATTTTTATGCTCAGTGCAAAACATGTGAATGGAAGTTTGCACTTAAGGTCTGATTGGCACTTTAAAATGTGTTGCGTGGATCAGTGGAAACAGATTTTTCCACTGAGTGGTGGAATTGGGAGCATGTGCTGTTGTGTTCTGTCTTGAAAGAACGCCTTTAAGCGTAACTCTCGCCAAAATGCAACCTAGGGTTTTTTTGTGAATGTACCAGAGTCAAACCTTTGTTTAAAAGCCTAATTAGAATGTACGCGCCACTTTTAAGATTTAACATAATCAAATGGCCTTTTGAATGGGAGTGCTTGGGGCACTTCTATGATAGCATCAAAATCACTTTTTTTAAAACACTAAGAAGGCTCGACACAACATTCAGAAAAAGACCCTAGATTTCCTTTTGGCTAGAGTTACACTTTAACAAACATGCACAGCAACTTACTGTACAGTTGGTCTGAATATGGCTTCTTCTTCCAGTTGACGTTTGTCAAAATCACAAAAACTTGGAAAGCATGAAAAAATAGTTCTCCTCGTCCATCCAGAAATGGGTTTTCTTGACTGTATTTGCAATGACAAAGTCCTCAGTGGGTTTTAAGGTTCAAAGCTTTTGGTGCCATTGGGTGCCTGGTTAGGGCGTATACATTTGATTCATTCACACTTTGATTGTTTGAGACAGCAAGGTTTTACTGTGATGAATTCCCAGTGGATTGAGTAATGTAACCTCACTGGTGAAAGCTGAGTCTTGAATTATCTCTTTTCTGCTCTTTTCTTCTCTGAAAGGTCATGAACTGGCTTGTGCTGGCATGTCCATTAGGGTTAGGGATGGGTCACACCTAGAGCAGACTGAAATTAGTTTCACTGCTGTCTGTTGTATACCTGACTGGATCACTTCTGATTAACCAGCGGAGCTCCGTGTATTTTCTCACGAACACATGGAGCCCCTTGCCTATAATTACATCTTATTATAGTAGGAAATGGATCCGTAACATCTGCTTCCAATGAATTGCCAGGTTAGCCCTCCTGCTTTCTTGTGTTATTGCATAAACTCCTGGCAAACAGATGTCTTTGTAGGTGTAAGCACACCTTCAAATTAAAGCCTGTTGTTGAATTATGAGGACAGGTGATATTTGCCTGTCAACTGTTGAGAGGAAGATACTGCCAGACTTTGTTTATGGTTGTCAGATGTGGGGCCGACGGGTTTGTTGTGTAGTTGGTACAAAGCCAAACATCTCTGTATGACTTACATGTAGAGCGTTATTTAACTGAGATATTTGGTTTGGATTTAGGTCATTCTAAAAAAAAAAGTCATGGTCCTGATTACAATTGCAGCCCATGTTAAGCTCCATTGTGTAATATTTGAGTTGGTTTTTTAGCAAAAAAAACTTTGTTCTTTCACAAATATGTGCTCATTCATGTGTAAGTACTTCAATCAACTTATCAAAGTATTCTCGTAAGCGTAAAATCTGCCATTCAGAATCATTCAGAATACGTACAAGCAACTCGCTCTTATAGTACGTATTCTGCCATGTTGCACCTCCATCTTTGAAAACAGTAGCCAATAAGGGACATACCGCCTCGTTTCGCACTTTTACACTCAGTGGCACCAAGACAAATGCCAGGGGTAGATAACTCAACCTGCCGGCAGATTTAAAAGCCTGTTGAAGATGGAGGATCACGCTGATACTTCACTAACATTAGCTTGCATTCGTTTGGGAACCTGATAGCAAACGTTAGAAATAAAAATGGTACCAAAGTAACAAAAACATAAAACACTGGAAGAAACACTCCAGGACGAAGTGGAACTTCTTGGAATTATACGGCCACCGTAGGAGTTAAAACATGCTCGGAATGAGAGGGGCTAGAAAGTAATATTCAGTTGGCTGTCTTATACAATTTCACCACTAGATAGGAGAGATTCTAACACATTGTAGCTTTAATAGAACCATCCCACGTATAGGGGCGGCTGTGGCTCAGGGGTAGAGCGGTTGTCTGCCAATCGGAAGGTTGGTGGTTCAAACTCCGCCCCTGCAGTCATTGTCGAAGTGTCCTTGGGCAAGACACTGAACCTCGAGTTGCCCCCGGTGCTGCGCATCGGAGTGTGAATATGTGTGAGTGTGTATCTGATGAGCAGGTGGCACCTTGTACACATTCAGTGTATGAATGTGTGTGAATGATGAATGTTTCCTGTAGATGTAAAAGCGCTTTGAGCAGTTGTTAATACTGGAAAAGCGCTATATAAATACACCACATTTACATATAGACCAACCACGATAGGTTGCAACAGGAATGCAGGCTGTGTGGAAACAGGTGTTTGGGGCCTTTATACTTCGGAGTGATTGGTGATAATGTCTTTTAACTTCATTTTTTAGTCAGGTATAATTAATAACTATTCAAGAGTATCTTCTTAAATCATGTCATGACGACATATGTCATTGGTGTGTTGCAATATTAAATGTACCAAACATACAGTTGAATTCATGAAATAAGGGCTCCTGTTTAGTTGACCCACCTTTTTTTGGTTAACTGCTGACTTTTCCATCCTGCTTCTGGCTAATTGTAATGGGAGCTTTCTACAGAGCACAGGAGCCGGATCATTAAAAAAGCCTCTGCTTGCCAGAAGAAATGGTCTTTATTAAGGTTTGTGTTTCCAATTAGCTACCCAATGGTGGGATTATTAGTCATTAGTTCAAACACAAATATAAAAGAATTTTATGGGGTGTCATTTTGAGAAAATTTCAATTTAAGCGCAACCTGGGTCTTATTTCTGTATTTTTAGCCATCTTTTCTATTGATTGGGATAACTATTTACCCAACAGTGTAATTTTAACTGCATTTATTTAGGTTTTTACCATAGACTCTTATCTTATAACTGTCTACGAACAATCTTTCAGCAGTTTATATTCTAATTTAAAGAGGTAAAATGTAAGTGAGTGTTGCAACACAGCTAACAACTACAATGGCTTCCTCCATTTTGGGTCAACGGCCTTACATTTGCATTATCCCAGTTTACAGAAAGTTAAAGTTGACGCAGACCTTTACGCAGTATTTTGCAGCAAACCTTTTACATGCTAATGTTGGCTGTGAATGTATAGTATGAATGTTTGGCATAAGGTCTGCATCATTTTTTTTAAACAGTTTTTACTAGTTACATACACTTGTTTTTACAATATTTGGATATTCTGTAACTAATGAGTAAAGTAATAGAGATGTGTCAGATTTGCTGATATACTGTGTAGACTCTAGGGGTGTCACGATTCTCCAAATCCTCGATTTGATTACATTTTCGATTCTAACGTCACGATTCAATTTGATTCTTGATTTTTACTTCTTTTTTTTTTTAAACCACCGGTTGCTATGCCATTTTCAGACTAGACTTGTATGTCATATAATGTCTGACATTTGTTTGCAATGTGACACTACATTGTCAAATTTAAAACATTTATTAACAACATAATGTAACAATAAGATATCTTCAGTCAATTGGAAACATCACAATTTGTTAATAAAGTAAAAAGAAAGAAAAAGTTTAGTTAGTTGCGCATGCGTCACTTTGCAACAAGTAGCATACAAGATGCTAACAAGAGACTTCTGTAATGTCAATACAGTAAAAATGGACCTACTTAACCAAGTTTGTTCACTGCTGGCTACAAGTTAGCGTCAAACACAAAAAAGTTTTGCTGTTAGTAGAATGGCGTTTTGAGCTAACTTTAACAATCAAACATAGATAGCTACAACGTTTTTGAAATGACTGCTAGCTTAGCTACAAGCTAGCAATCAAACAGAACAAAAGCTGTCAGTTGAATGGCAGTTTAAAACACCATCGAGCCAGCACAGCAGCTGAGACCGATTTCTAATACAACCAATTTAAGCGGCTCTGTTTAGGCTACAAAATGTGCATGCAGGCTGAAATTCAACCGTGCAGCTTTGTTGGGATAAAGCTATAAGCTAAGGAATATCCGCTAGCTGCTGGGCTAATTTGCAATGGTAAACACACAAAATAGAGTACACGCACATAGCAGAGCTTGCAAACTGTGGCAAGATTATGACTTAATTTTGATCCAAGATCTTGACACCCTTAGTAAACACAATTATTCATTATGATCCAGTTTTGTCTTGTTTACAGTACACTGTAGTGAATGCTGTCTTTGCATTTAATTATTGTTTAATTGTTTTAACATGCAGGCAGTTTATTTTTGGGACCATCTTGTGAGGAAAGGATAAGTGAAGTAAAGGAAGTGTTTGATTTAGCTTAGGGATTTTATCTGACCCTCAAAGCGTAAGAACCGGCAGGCGTGGTCCTGTCTCGGGGAATTCCTTCCTTCATCAAGGCGGCTGTCAGATGTACTGAAATACTATTATTTTTCACAGATATTGTATATACAACCAGATGAGCTTTGAAGTTGACTCATTTTATGAATCTGTCATGAATGAATCTTTTGAAAATCTATATATGACTCATGATAGTTAAAACCAAATCACAACCTGCTACTCATTCTGTGTGACAGACTGGTGAATGATCCCTGCAAGGAAACGGTCTAGACAGTAAGATTCCCAGTCTTGGGGTGAGTTAATATACCGTAGGTTATTTTGCTGATTCAGTCAGTAACCAAAGACAGAACGTCATAGCTTTTATGCATGACTCATAGTGAAGTGTTTTATTTTAAGTTAAACAAGATAAGCAGTGACGAGATAGGAAAATCAATTTAAAGCAATACATGGTACCATACACACTCCTTCAGTCATTGCAACTGATTGGAAAAGTCGGATTTGGTGCACAATTTAAAATAATAAAATATAATTTTTTGCACGTTTTACTCATGTAAGATACTGTGCTAGACTTCAGGCCTGCAAAACTGTAAATAATGCAGCTAAAGTCGGAGACGTCTTAAGAGGCTCTTGTTGAGCCCCTTGTTGACCTTGGACAAAAGTAATGACGGGACTTCTGTTTATCTCCCATCCAACAGCTTTTCCCCTGGCCCTTGTTCATAACCATATCTTCATCCTGCACTCTCAGTTTGCTTATCCAAAGTCTGCTCTGAGACTTACTTTGGCTGGCTTAGATTTCTGTACTTGTTTCTAAAGTCAAAACCATTGCAGCAGTATGAGGAACTTCTTCTGCAAGTGTTCAACTGTTAAAACAACAGCTGCCAAAACATCTTTACAAGTTTGACTTTTCTTATGAATTATTCCCTTTTAACAAGGAAATTTAGAAAGAATATAGGCTTACAAAGATGTTAAATACAGAAAAAAATGAAAATAAAACATGAGCCTAAGGGGATGGCCAGTGGTTATCCTAAGTGATGTATGTAAACTTATCCAGTTCATAATGTTTGGGTTTTTCATATCCAACAAAAGCACTTTACACCTGGACAAATCCAACCTCCACATCACTGGGATTCCCCAGATCCTTTTGCTTAAACCAGCCTCAAGAACATAATCCTGTTCTTTGCAAGTGTCCTGCCCCTTGATCCTTTGTCAGGGGGTGACAGAGGGAGTCTGAACCAAGGGTTTAAAACTGTGAATAGAGAAGGTGAGAGACAATCACAATGAGGGCATTTTATGCCGACAAAGTGGGCACCTGGTTCCCTCTCACATGCTGAACCCAATAATTGGCTTCAGGAATGTTCACATTCATTTGCTGTAGGGTATCGTTAAAGAAGCAAAGCTCACTGGCTTGTTGGAGGGTGGTTAAGATTTGCCTTGATCCTTGGGTTGGGGGAAATAAATGACTTCCTTCACCAAACATAGAAGACAACGTGCAGGAAAGTCCCTCGTTAAGCCAAAGCTTAAGGTCACATCTCTGCTGGCCAGAGTGTGGGCGGATTTGCTTCAAAACTTCTCTTCTTTTTTTGGTCATTAAAAAAGACGACGCTGTCAAAACAAAATTGCTTAATCAGTATTCTGAAAGACGATGGAGCAAAGTTAAATGAAGTATAAACAGAAAACTGTGTTCTGTGTGCAATATCTTCTAACTGAATCACATTCTAGTAATCTCTGAATCTCACTGTCAGGAGCTTACCAACTCCAGGAGATCTCGAGTCCAGTGCTGTGCAGATGTGGGTGTGCCGGTATGCTGAGCAACTGTTGGCTGTTCCTACTACCACTCAGTGTTTTCTGAAACATGGCTTTCTTCAGTGTTTATTGGTTCTTGTCCAAGCCTAACCTCAAATGGGGAGTTGGGTGGGAGGGGGGTTGCCAACCACAGCATCAGACGGCCTACTGTGCTGAACCTCTGGAAAAGGCATGTGTGGTGTATAACATCGGGCAGAGCCTTGCACAAAAGAATCTTTGACTGTAACTGTAATCGCTAAAAGCTCTGGGGGATCTGCAGTGACTAGAAACCCTACAAGTCTGTTTGTGGCAGGTATATAACATGTTACTGCAGTTGTGCTTGTTAAGTACAAATTCTTATGCAATATTAATGCTAAGGTATTTGTTAACTTGACTTTTCTGAAACGGCACGAAGGTCTAAGCTGGGTTTAAAAAAAAACGATTTTCAGATTCAAATAGATTTTAAGTTTATTGATCCCATATCGATTCATAAAATCCAGAATAAATCTCTGTCCATATCATATGAAACTTGAAGACCTGAGGAATCTATAAGTATCAACTATGCTTCTCGGGAAAGGGGTTAGGAAACAATCCAAAGACAGGCTACATGTTGGCGAAAGAAAAACTGGCATGGCCATTTTAAAAGGGGTCCCTTGACCTCTCCCCTTAAGATATCTAAATGAAATGTCACTCAATACTGATTGTTGAGTTGCACTTTGTTGTGTTGACTGCTGTAGTGTGTTCATCTTCCTCTTATAATTAAAGAGTACATTAATGTAACTGCAATTCTTAATGTAAACATTGATACATTTATTAAGCACCAGGTTAGAGGGAACATTTTACAATGTTGTAGGATAACTTTCATATCCAAGCAAAATTGGATATGAACTGAAATATCCCAAATCAACACTGAGTCGGAAATCGAATCAAATCAGGATCTTGTGGATCGGAATTGACTCAATTTGGAAAATTATTGGGGATACCAACCCCTACAGAAGTCTGGAGACTCACCTCGATTCTGTGCGAAGAACACAGTGCACCCACCCACTCTGGCTGCACGGCCTCTGGCGGAGTGTGTAATAATACCTGCAGCTAGCTTCTCTTGAGGTATTTTTATCTCCCCCTGGAATTCCAATTTGAAGATCTTCTGTCTAAATGCATGGGAACTCAGTCGGTGGTCCAGTCCTTGACATATATTTCAAAAAGTCAAATGCTTAACTACCTTTTTTCATTCTTACTGCATTAAATCATTGTTGGCCCCAGTAAGGCATACATACAGTACATCCTTTCATGCTGAAAATGAGAGCTGCATTTTGTTTCAGGATGATGTAAGCCACCAGCAGCTGTTTTATAATGACTGAGGCAAACATGCTGTTGGATCTGAATTTTCAGACTTCCCCAGTTCTTCCCAGCCTTGTTTAGAACAAAAAACTAAATCACAAGGTTGGATGACACAAATGGCTTTGTGCCATCTTCTACCAAAACATACTATATGTAATGTGGCAACAGCTAAGGGCAGTTATAATACTTATTTGTAATATCACATAACTGTAATATACACATAACCTTAGATGAGGTTTCAGCCATCATATTTTCTTATGTCTGTTTTATGTGAAGATATTGATTTTATCTGCATCTGTACCCGGGATAACCTCGGTTTAGGCACAGATGGTCCACCTGTACTTAAGATGTCCCCCCTCCATTGTCCTGTAGGTCTTTGCAGTTCATATAATGTTCATACTTTTCCTTTTGTTTCTATCAAACTCTATAAGCTTTACTATAGGAGTCAGGTAATATGGACATGGAACAGCTTGATTCTGACAGATCAGGCTCACTATATTAGTGACCTCATGCATAATCACAAAGCAAATCCTTATTAGAATAAAACATAAAAACTACAGCAGCTGTGGATGCTGTTGTTCATGCCTGAAGACCAAAAATGAGTTCATCATCTTGTTTCTTAATGTTGCAACGGATGACCCTCCACAGCAAAGTACCTATTGTGAATGGTTCTGCCTAGTGTCAATATGTCCTATTGTTCATTTTTTCTTTGACTATGGGTACCCAACCCGGGATACTCACATGGGCATTTTTTGTGAAAAAAATATCCTTTTTATGCTTATCTGTGTGGGCAGTGATGAAAGCTGACATTTTCTCCGTGCCCATGGATATTTTGTGCGGTTGTGCAAGTGAGGCCAAGCCAGATCTGATCTCTCCTACTCTGTTCTCTCGTCTACTCCCACTCTTGGCTTTCCCATGGTGCACGGGTTAGTAAAAAACAGCTGTCAGGTAATTTCCAATGGGGAGGATGACGGCTCTTTGAAAGACAGGGATAACCTCTGAATACCTTCTCTGCTTTCTCCCTTTGAGGATTTTTGTCCACATCAGACTGCAGTGTCTTGTTTGCTCTGCAGCGCAGAACATCTGGCAAGGGGCATAGCTATTGTGTTTATATTAATGGCATAGACAGCTGAGAAAGAATATTTTGGTTCTCGCAGCCCATCACGTTTGTGTTTTTAATCCCGCCAGAGCTAACAGAGAGTATTATTGAAAAAAGTTGTGGGGAAAAAATACTTTGATGTGCAGCAGGCTCCCAACAGAGAGATTTGTTCAGTTAACAGCAGGTTTTGTTGTGATGTTTTAAGCTACAAGTGCATCTTGGGTTACCAAACAAAGACTGTTCAAAAGTCATGGTTTGAGATGATCAACATATTGGAACTGCTTTGCGTTCCAAAGGCTTCACCATGGTACATGGCCAAATCCCAGTTAATTTTAAGATTGCCCTCCCAAATAGCATGACCTTGGGAACTGGTGGGAAGTGGCTTTACCAACATGAAATTATTCCCTCTGGATAGGACGCCTGGAGGCTATTCTCTCCCCGGCCAAAGGGCCTGGATGCTATTCTGTTCTCACAAAGTTATCCCATAAGAAATCTATAATTGTAACAATTCAAATGATTCCTTTTTGCACCTCAGTGGAAAGCTTTGCTACTGCTCTAAGGATCCAATTTGTTCTAGAAATGGTTGCATAAGCTGCGTACTTAGAAAGATTTTGTCTACTTAGCCTACTTTTCCCACACAGAATAACCATGAACTAATCAAGTACTATACACAGGGGGGGGAGTGAGTTGACAGACTGAGCTAGCTCTAGCCTGTGATTATATGGGACAATGTGAGTGTGGCCAAGTCAACAGGTGGTGTCAGATTAGTTGGTCCTGAGGTGAGAATGAGCGAGAGAGAAAGAGAGGAGAGTAAAGCTAACACTGCCTCTGCCATCAGTGTAGGGAAACCAGAGCTTAATCAAAGAGCCATCACCCAGCTGCTGCTACTTCCTTTTCAAAAAGCTTTAAATCAACTCAGTGAAATCTGCCATCATTGCTATTAATACTGCATTTCACGTCTTTAGCCAAGCTAGCAGCATGGCTCTCAGTCCGTTGGTCCACCACTTGGGACACATGGTAACTGTTGCGTAGATTGCCTTGAAGGTTTGTAACGACATTCCTGGTCCCCAGAGGATGAAGCCTAATGACTTTAGTGATCCCCTGACAGTTCCTCTAGCACCACCATGAGGTAGACATTTTTAGTTCAAAGGGATATTTATTACAATTGTTGGATGTATTACTTTTAAATTTGGAAGAGATACTTAAAGGTGTGTCCAGAGGATGAATGTCCTATTAGAGGATCCCCTGATCATCTAGCACCTATACATACCTACATTATCTTCACTTAAAACATTAAGTAAAAACTGTATGATAATTGTGCGTCTGGCTTCAACCATTTTTTTAATATCAAATAACCTGTCGACTGTTTTCTCGATTAACCAATTATTAGTTTGGTCTCTCAAATGTCAAAAAATTGTGAAAAATGTCAGTCAAAAAGCATCCTCAAATGTCTTGTTTTGTCCACAACTCAAAGATATGTTCAGTTTACTGTCATATTGGAGAAAAGAAACCTGAAAATATTCACATTACATAACGTTTAATCAGAGAAACTTTTTTTCTCTAAATACTCATAAATTCGCAATCTGATATATTGATTATCAAAATAGTTGCAGCTCTAATTGTGTGATATGCTTTCATTTGAAGTAATGTCATTTGCGTGGAAAAATACATTTTGCACATATGTAGGTTCATTTATTTGGTACCATATTATTGCAATTGAGCACAAAGTTAATAATAATAATTAATTGATACTGTTTATTGATCCCCAGTGGGGAAATTACAATTTACGCTCTGTTTTGTTTTGGAATCACTATGCCTGAAATACACACACACACACACACACACACACACACACACACACACACACGCTCAGGACCTATTCATGCACAAACTGAGAGATGTCAGAGTGAGTGGACTGCCAGTGCTGGACCAGCGCCCAGAGCCAGAGTGAGTGGGCTGCCAGTGTGCCAGCCTTGCTCAAGAGCATCTGGCAGCACCCAGGAGGTGAACTGGCATCTCTCCAGCTACCAATCCACACTCTGTTCTTTGGTCTGTACTGGGACCCCCTCTCTTGTTCCCAACCCAACTCCCTACGGACTGAACTACTACTAATAATTGTAATGGAGTATATGTAGGTTTTTCTTCAGTTCTGGGAGCTCTGTACTGTAACTACTGTATGCATAACAAAAAGTAAAGAGCTCCTCTTGTACAAGGAAATCCATCGTTCTTATGCATTAATTTACTGCAGCGGAAGCTCGAGTCGATCTTTGTCCTTAAGTGTTCCTGTTTTGCAGTGTCAGCTCAACGTTTGGCCACCGCAGATCCCCTGACACCTCCGAGTTCTCCAGTAGGAAGAAAAGCAGGCATCTTAAGTGACACAGCAACGCTTTCAAAGGGTCTCTTTCTGTTATAAATACACAGGCCGGGGCTGGCCAAGCCCGAGCTGCTCTTCCCCTCTGAGTCTCACTCTCAGCACCTCGCCTGTCAGCTGTCGTCTGGGGGAACTGGAGCTGGCCCCACGGCCCCTTCCTCCCGGCAGGTCACTCTATCAGAAATGCTACAGGAAACACACACGCTGTTTATAGACCCGCGGATTACTCTCACAGGTTTTGTTCGATGTGACAAACAGAACAGGATTTGGTTGTATATTTCCCATTAATTTTAAGCGCTCATTGCTATAAGTGTAACATTTTAGCTCTGTCTTTGTATGCCAATTGAAAATAAACATTCATTGGGATATTTTTCTCACAATAGAAGAGCACCAGTAGTTTTAAGAGCTAAACCTCAAATCCAATAAATCGGCCTTTCCCACAAACCACAGAGACCTATTAAAACAGAATAGCTTCATTACTGGCTGAAAGAGTCTGCTAGTGTGTGTGTGTGTGTGTGTGTGGGCATACTGTATTTCAATACCTGCATGTGTAAATAAGGGGGTGGTTTTAGGGCTTTTGTTGATTGATGGCAGGGCCCTTCAGGTTCCACCACTGGACGAGCTGTGGCCGTGATCCTAGGTGGTCTGTTGACGCCGGGTCCTGCTGGGGTGATAATTGAGAAGACGGGGCTTCGGAGGGTGTCAACTGGACCTTCACGCCTATAGGGATGTTCAGGTGGAATGTAGTCACGCTCGTTATCCCACCCACAGTGAAAATGTAATACAGCATAGCTTTTAAAAACACTTTCAGCTACCTGTAAAGTAGCCTGAAGGGAGGCAATAATCAAGCTCAGTTGGAAATAAAATACTTTTGGCAATTTTAGTGTCTTCCTTTAAGACCTCTAAAATTACAAAAGAAACACATTAAGGCGCTCATGAGGCTTTGCTCTACTGCTCTTTACACAAATACAAAGTCTTGTGATCCTGCTATCATTGAGGCTGAAAAAAAGCCCATCAGAGATAGCTTTTCAGTTAGTGTTATTCCGGGGTGTCTGGTTTCACACCGGGCTTACAATCCCTGCTCGCTGTCTGGTCGTTGTGTCGCCAGACTTGGACCTTTGGCCTGAAATACATTTTAGTGACTCACCCCCTGTTAGCAAATTGTGCTATTTTGGAGCTGATACACAAAGCTTGCAAAAGGAAAAGCTTGGTCTTGTTATAATTAAGCATTGAGTAATTCACATAGGTTTGTCAAGCGTGTACACCTGTACACGTGTTTACATGTCATGGATCCATTAGTTTGCCCTCCTGTTCCTTTGATCCCAGCTGCAGAAAATGCTCACAGACAAATTGCTTTTTTTTTCATTAAAAAAAATAATTTAATTGTCGCTCTGAAGACATCCTTATTCATGTAGCGGCACCACATACAGTACACAAGTCTGCACAGGCTGGATGCTTATTTTGACATGCCTTCCTAAACAGTGAGGGTTGGATTAAAGGGAGAGGAGTGTGTGAGGTTGTGTGGCCGATGCTGACTTGCTGGAGGCGTTACTTGCTTTACCACAGAGAATTTTTTAATCTGGTTGTGCCTGTGAGGGGCAGACACAACATAAAAACAGACTTTCTCGTGTCTTTTTGCTGAATTTGTTTCAATCACATCAATGCACGGTGGGTATGATTTCCCATGCTTATACAGTGACAGACATGATTTTACATCTCCATGGTTTCTTTACCAATTAAAGGGGAAATCCACTTTTTACACATCAAGGTCTTAGTCTTAGTACTACTTAGACTTGTGCATCAGCTGGATTCTCGCTATAGTACAAGATGACACGAAAATCCATCATACCAGGCTTCAAGTAATCCGTTTGTGTCTGGACAGCAGTGACCCAAACCAACCCGTGTCCGATGAGGAGCTACCAGCAGCTACAGGTGTGGTTTAGGTGTGTGTGACAGCCGTGATCGTTCATTCAAAACAACAATGGCAAACATGATGGACAGACGGTTCATCCAATCACCTGCCAGACATCATCCCAAACTGTTTCCAAGGATGGCTTCACAGATGGTTCCACCTGGTGCATCAGGTTAGAAACTACTGCATGTAAGAAAGAAGTTGTATAAAGCTTTTTGTGACTGCCAGAAGTGATGACACTTGAGGAAGTCATAAGTGAGCGTAGCAAACCTCTCTAACCCGCTCCTCATCTCTGTTTGTTGTTCATTGCACAAAGCTGAATTAGCTATTAGCATAACACACCTACAATTTCAACCAAACTGTTAGCAATCTAGTTGCATTATGGGTAATGTAGGCTCCAGGCACTGAAAAGCAAGAAGAATAAATGGAATAAAAAAGACATTTTTTCATATTCAGTCATATTTTTTGGAGTGCCAAATCCATGAAGTACTCTGAACTAAAGTTAAAGTAATTTAGTTGGTTCTTTAAAATATGCACCAAAAAGAAAAGAAGATACTGCCCCGTTGTGCTTTTGCAGTTACCGGTTATTATATTTTTAATGGCATAGTCCGCAGGGCATCGCACTCTGCTGAATCACATTCAATACCACAATATGCAGCACTGTGCAAATGTTTTGGGCGGGTATAAAAAAATGCTTCGAAAATGGAAGTAGTTTATTTTCATCAATTGACAAAATGCAGTGAATGAACAGAAGAAAATCAAATCAAATCAGTATTTGGCGTGACCACCCTTTGCCTTCAAGACGGCATCATTTTTTCTCGGTACACTTGCCCGCAGTTATTGAAGGAACTCGGCTGGTAGGTTGTTCCAAACCTCTTGGAGAACTAACCACAGATCTTCTGTGGGTGTAGGCCTCCTCAAATCCTTCTGTCTCATCATGTAATCCCAGACACACTCGATGATGTTGAGATCAGGGCTCTGTGGGGCCACGCCATCACTTCATGACTTCTTGTTCTTCTTTACACTGAAGATGGTTCTTAATGGCCTTGGCTGTATGTTTGGCATCCAGCTGCAGAATACATTTGGGGCCAATCATATGGCTTCCTGATGGCATTGCATGATGGATAAGTGTCCGCCTGTATTTCTCAGCATTGAGAACATCCTTAATCCTGACCAAATCTCCAACTCCATTTGCAGAAATGCAGCCCCAAACTTGCAAGGAACCTCCACCATGCTTCCCTGTTGCCTGCAGATACTCATTATTGTGGCACTCTCCAGCCCTTCGGCTAACAAACTGCTTTCTGCTACAGCCAAATATTTCAAAATTTGGACTCACCAGTCCAGAGCACTTGCTGCCATGTTTCTGAACCCCATTCCTTTGTTCATAGTTGAGTCACTTGGCCTTGTTTCCATTTCGGAAGTCTGGCTTTTTGGCAGCAACTCTTCCATGAAGACCACTTCTGGCCATACTTCTCCAGACAGTATATGGTGTACCTGGGTCCCACTGGTCTCTGCCAGTTCTGAGCTGATGTTACTGCTTGACATCTTCTCATTTCAAAGGGAAATAAGCTTGATATGTTTTTCATCTGCTGCACACAAGTCTCCTTGGCCGACCACTGCCTCTGCGATCGGCAACGTTGCCCAACTTTTCGGAAGTGGACCTATAGGAATTGATGCTGGTTTGAAGGCAAAGGGTAGCCACACCAAACGTTGATGTGATTTAGATTTTGCATTTTGTAAATTGATAAAAATAAACAATCATTGTTTATATTTTTGAAAGCATTCTTAGTTTACAGCATTTTTTCTAAAAAGGAACATGCGTGTCAAGAAAGTGCAAGTCCTACTGTTTCTCTCCAGTGGAGGCCCAAGCTTATTGTGCAATGCATGGCATGATCGTTGTGTGGGGTAGGGAATGAATGACCTGGGGGAAGATGGTTAGGCAGGCACTCCAAGCATGTGTTCAAAAATGCGGACTAATCCTTCACCTTTTACTCAATGGCCCCCTTCACTTCTCTCCACAAGCCTCTTTTTCTGAGAAAATCCGACCTGTTTGTTGCACCCACAGTATTAGTCATGGAACACTTTAGGAAGACAATCCCTGCACGTTGTCAAAGAGTGTTTGTCTGTTGAATGGAGCTTCCTTCCACTTCCTCCCCATCCAATCGCTTTGGATTAAAGCCTGTAGAAATGTCGGAGAGCTGCAGAGAGCAGAAGGGCCTCACTCATCGGGCCCTTGCAGAAGGGGCCCAGGCAGAGGTTTAGTGTCAGAAGTGGCAGTTTGTCAATTCACCCACCACTCCAGGCAAGCGTTAAACAAATAGGAAACTCTGTCTCTCTAACACAAAAAAGGACAAAGCTTTTCCTGTTGTTCCAAACCTGCCGGTTATGGAAAAGTACATTTCTCCCAAGGCTTTTTCTATTTCTCTGTCTCTTTCATCACTCTTTTTTTAACACAAGGCCAAGCACATAAAAAACATGTGCACACATTTTATTTTTACACTATCTAAGTGTTCTAATGGATCAGATTTAATGCAACCTTGCTAATAATACTGCTGCACCTACTCCACTGGTAGCAGCGGGTCAAGTAAAGGGAGTGCTGGAGGTTCTGCAGTTAGGGCCGTGTTGGTGCCTGGTAGTGCTCCCTTTTTTCAGCATATTCTACCTAAAGAGAAGACCGTATGAGTCAGGCTTTGGTCCACTTAATGCTCTCTGCAGTTTACATTCCAATCCTGTTTAGTACACTCAAGTCTAGGCGGATAGATAGATCTTTAAAGGGGGAGAGAGTAAAAGAGAGCGAAGGGTGGTTAAGGAGGGATGGAGGGTCAAGGAGGTTGGGAATTCATTTTGCAAAGGAGTGCAGGCACACTGCTTGCTTGAAAGGGCACAACTTGGTGTTTAAAATCAACTGATAGGAATGAGCAATACCCCGGGCTGCCTTTTTTTCAGCTTTTACCTTTCTATGTTTGTATATCACACGCTCTGCTGGGAACAAAAGTAGATACAATCTGTGAGCTCATGAGATGTTTTAAATGCTAAACCTCGGTTGCTTCTATGAGAAAACAGCATTACATATTTTTATGAGAGATCATCACTCCTGTCTGTGGGACGTTTGTCTAGTATGTTTTCTGTAACACATTGGTTAGGCATTTCAAGATGTTTCTCACAGATTGACCTGCAGCTGCATCAGTGGGTTTATTAGCCGAGTGGGCGAATCGAGTCCCATGAGGAGTTCTTCTCACACTGCTTCTGACAGGCTATGGCTGTCACAGAGATGTGACCAGAATGGGAATGCTGGAGTGTGGGTTTATTATACTCTGTGAATGAGAGTGGGTGTGTGTTTGCATGTGCTACCACATGCCAGTGTGAGTTTTGCAGACACTTTTGTGTTTGTAGTTTAAAGGACCAAAGCAGTGGTTTGTCTGTAAATGGTTTACTGTACAAAACACAAAGACATTTTCTTTACAACTACAAAATGCATTTCCTGCAGAAATACTTGTAAACGCTGAAAGGCTAAAAAATCATGTCAAGTCATGCGATATTCACTCTCTTCCAAGCACAGAAAAAGGCTGAATGAAACGCTAAACTCAAACAGTGATAACACAAATACTGTAAAAGAAGCTATGAACAATGAAGCAATAAACCTAAATTGGGGGTGGAAGTAGCTCAGTACAGGGGAAGTTGGGTTGGGAAACAGAGGGTTGTTGGTTCAAGTCCCCATATGGACCAAAAGTACAGAGTGCGGATCGGCAGCTGGAAAGATGTGAATTCACCTCCTGCCAGGGGCCCTTGAGCAAGGCACTGTATCCTCCCCAACCACCTGGCAGGCAACTCACTCTGGGATCTCTCAATTTGTGCATGATTAAGTCCTGAGCCTGTGTGTAGTGATTACTAACAATAAGAGTGTAAATTGTAATTTCACAGTATCTGAAAAGTCTGAAAAGATACTGTAAAATGAATCCAACATTTTAATAGAAAAGATAAATTGGCATATTTGTGAAATTAAAACATTAACTAATAGCTTAAGGATTCACTTTCATTCATTTTAATCCATTATTGCAACTAAATTGTATACAGTACATGTAGTTGGGAGTCCCTACTTTGTCTGTCTTACAGCTAAGGGGTCCTTGGCCTAAAACGTTGAAGACTGCTTATTTAAATCCCTTCTGTGGGTAAAAGTACGTGGGAGGAGTATCATTTCAAAGATGAAGAGCCTGAAGAGTATTTGGAGATTGCTCCATTGACTTTAATGTAAAATATTTTTTTTAATAAGAATAGCAGGGGGGAAATTGTAGAAGTTCAATCATGTGCTTAAAGAACTAAACATTTTGACCTGTCAAAGGTTGTTGTAGCTGAACGTATGCAGAAGTTAGAGGTGACCAAAAAAAGCTGGTATAGCTCCATAGTCTGCCATACTATGCATTCATACTGCGAACATCTAAAACTGATCTAAAAGTTCCTATCTCATGCTCAAATGACTCCCATAATTGTTTGCATGCTATCTCAACATACTGTTGTGAGCAAGCAAGCCCCAGTTAGGAAATATTAAGTACAGAAGCTGTGGTTACTATGGAAACGTGAATGCCACATTAGTTGCCCTATCATTGTCTCAGGATCAATGTTATGATACAAAAAAATCAGATGATGAAACAATTAACGTAGTTTTATTCCACTAAGTCAGATACATTTGTTCTTGTGGTCTTACAGATAAAATCTGTGGTGGGTTGAGAAGCTTAGAATAAATGTTTTTTATCCATTTCAGGAAACAAAGAACCATGGGAATCAGATTGACTGTTAACGGCCAGTGACTGTGAAATTAAATAAACTTGCTTGCAGTACAACTGTGCATGTTGAGGAGCCTGCATTTGTTTGGACGTGGGTAACAGCAGGTCTCCAGCTGCAAGATTTAGCAACTGCTGATGGAAGAAAAGATCTTGGCTTTAATTTTACAGTGTACCAGTCTTTTCCCAGAATGTTCTGCTTCTGTCCCATTACTTATCAGTTGTTCCCGAACCAAAATGCATTTTTTTCTTTGGTCCCACTAAACAACAGCTGGCCAAACTTAAGGCCCGTCCTCAAGCTTCTGTTTTCCATCATCTGTCATCTCATAATCCATGGATTCGGGTGTTATTTCTTTCTAGAACTACTACTATTTTGAAGGCAAATTCCTTTTGGTTGGAATGTATGTGCCTGTCTGTGTTTCACATGTGTGTACAATATTTGTGTGTATGTGCATGTACATGTGCATACCGAGCATCTACCTGGTTGCCCTCTGGAAATTGCAACAAGTTACTAGAGCGAGGGGAATGTCTAAGAGGTGTCCTCTGGGTTGGGTGGAGTTGAAAGAATTACAGGCAGTCATGACCTTTATCTTGAGGGAGATAACTCAGTACTACTTAACTCAGTAGGCGTGCCTCAACTCCTAGACTGAGTTTAAAGGTCACGGCTTTTTAAACTAAAATGTTGTAGCATAGTGAGAATGCAAATTTGTACGGTATATAGTCCTGCAGATGAGGCCAGATTGACTTTCTCAAACAAGTGTAGCTCAACATGTTAGCTTTAAGATCCGATGCAAATATGAACTCGGGCTGACCCAGCCAAGGCTGCTTTGTAATTTTGTGGTGGTTTTTGCCCAGATGACATCCAACGTGTTCAGATGATACCCCAACCCAAGGGAGTGGGAAGCAGGAAATGATCGCACCACTGGTTGGCTGCTCGGCATCACTGAAAAGAATTTGGTTAGTCAGCGGTTTCCTTTTGAAAATGGCCCAGGATTGTTGTTGTAAGGGTGTTCAGTCAGAGGAGATAGGATTTGGGGGGATATATGTAGTTATTTATTAGCTGGAACCATTTAAATGGGAAAACCACCATGACAGAGATGGGTGGAAATAGGAACTGGCGGGCCATGCCAACTGAAAATGCCAGGGATGGGATCCTGCCAGCGTCATATCCCAACTTATAGCCAGAGTCTGGGCTGTCTGGATGCTAAGATGGAGAAAGCAGATATAATAAACCCACACTTTGCTCCACTTGGGTGGGCAGAGTAGACATTATCAAGATGATCAGATATATGATTGGCTGGCCAAGCTTTTAGTCTCCTCATTGAGAGTGTGTACGGGTCTATCAGGTGCATTGCAAGGTGCACTCTGTCTTTTTATCCATTTTACTTGTCAAGGATTGCCTTTGGAGAAGGTTGTGATGGAAATGTATACAGATTTAATCTTTTTAATAAGAAATTATTTTGGTACTATTACCATAAATAACAAGACTATTCTACTTGTAGGAATACATTGGCAATGTCAGTATATCTGTGTGTCCCCATTTTGGTACAGAGGGAAGTACCTCAACAACTACTGGACAGATTTTTTGTACAGATATTTATGGTCCCCAGAGGAAGAACCCTAAAGACTTTGGTGATCCCCTGACTTTTCCTAGTGACACCATGAGGTTTTTTTTGGTGAAATTTCTCAATAACTATTGGATGGTACATACATTAATATTTCCCTCAGAATAAATAACTTTGGTGATCCCTTAACTTTTTTTCTAGCGTTGTTATCAGATCTATATATTTTTTCAAATTCTTACATGGCATTCATTAACTGTAACACTAAAGACATTCCTATCACCCTCAGTTGTACTTTGTGTTTATGCTAATTAGCTAATGCTAGCATGTTTATGTGCCAACCTAAGATGTGGAACATGGTAAACATAGCACCTGCTAAACATTAGCATGTTAAAATGGTCACAAATGTAGCATGTTAGCATTTTGGGATAACCATTTATATCAAAGCACTGCTACGACTAAGTACAGCCTCACAGAGATGCTAGTATGGCTTCATTTAACAAAAGATTTCTCCAATATTGTCTAAAACAGGGGTTTGCAACCTTTTTTTAAATTTTTCTTGCTATCAGCATTAAGCCTGCCAACATCTACTGAGCCCGCCCACCTTTGCGACGACTTCCGTGAAGAAGGAAACAGGTACTGGCCAATCAGAGGTAGTGTAGGGCGGGCCTTCGCTGAATGCAGATAGTGAAAAAAGTCAATCAAACTACCATAAATAACAGACTGTGCTCTTGCCAGTGGCTGTATGAGAGGTCATTTGGCATGCACGGATTGTAACTTTTCCAAAAAGCTCTCTTGAACACTTCCTACTAGTGTTCCATTGGTTGAGCTGCCAGTGCTATGGTTGCTGACCCCTGGTCTTAAAATAGTTGCGCAAGATCGTTGCCTAATTAAAAGAGTTTAAAATTTTGATTTGAGTCAGAAATTGGCTGATCAAAGATAAGTTGTGAGGTTTGATTTGCTGCCTAAGAACCATGTACGCATATAGTTGTTGAATGAAATTCTACCCATCTGTGGCTCAAGGCCAGGCACTCCCAGTTACACATCCCCCAGTTACACCCCTGCTAGTTCCAATAATATAACATGCTTAATGATATGATGATCACAGATTTGGAAGTGACTTGTCCTCTTAGGGGCTTCATTTATTTGGGTTGTTTACTGATCCTGGAGGTAACCTCATGTTTCCGTGATAGACTCCTTCCTAATCCATGAGCAGGGAACCAGTTGTGTGTGTTTTTATTTACCCAAGGGGGGTGGACTTAAAAGCATACTTTGAAAGATTTATGTCATTTGGATCTCAACTTCAGCTGCTTTCACAGTTTTTTGTGTGTGTGTGTGTACGTGTCTGTCTGTGCGATTGTCTGCTTGTAATTGTGTATTTATAGGTGGGTCATTGCAGTCAGCTGTGAATACATGATGCCAATTTCCACCATTCAGATTATAATTACATACAGTACAACAGCAAATAGTCATGATTTCTTTGGACATTTGAGCTGTGAAAGAAACTCAAAGCCCTGAATGAGCTCTGTTCATGGCGGCGTCATGAACTTTTGTTTGCATGCAACCTCTTAAAAGGCCTCTAAGAGATAATAAATGGTCAAAGTAAACACATCACAATGCCCTGTTTCCTGTGTCAGCTTTTGTTTTCCCTCCACCCTTCCAGGGTCCTTGCGTAGCACTGGGTGTAACCTTTCTCCGCGAAGACTTCAACCTCTGTAAATCTCTCTGTGTTTGCTGCAGGTGACTCAGGCCTCCAAGGTGTGGGGAGAGGTTCCTCTCCCAGAAGACTTGGAAAGGGGAAGTGATGTCCAGGCGTCTCCGAGCTTACTGGACGATGACGAGGACTTTGCTGCTGATGAAGCGTCAGGAGGTGGGCTTAATAGAGGCTGGGAGACGACAAACCACAGCAACAGCTGCCCTTAATTCATGGGGGATGTTTTTCATTATGCCTTCCTTAGATTGTTAACCCACCCCAATACTTAAAATGAGGGAATTTTGCTCAGAGATACGTAATGAAATACAGTACATATTTTGATTATTTCATCCTACATACTGTATGAGAAGTCAAGTTTATTTCTTCCATAAAAATGAAAATTACAGTGCTCATACCCACGTTAATGGCTGAAAAAACTAGAGCATGAATACAATACAACAAATACACTATACAATACCATACAATACATAAATACAGTACAAAACTTATAAAAATGTACGTTTACAGTGCTTGTTTTGCTGCATGAATACTAATTTGAAGGACTCACCATTTTCAGCAGATTTGATGTTCTAAATGTTACATAAGTAGGATTGGACATCAAAAACCAGTTCCAACGTGGAATTGTTTAAAAAAAACGACATTTCCAATGGAATTGTTTTATTTATTGGAATTGTTTGGAAAATTTGGTTTTGAATCCGATCATCCGATCCAAATTTAATATGCAGAATTTCTGGATTCCGCGGCGGCCAACGTACTTCCAGGCGCTTGTTGTGTTGCAGCCACGGAGCACAGTGCCGCTTTATTTATCTTATGCGCTGAAAAAGTCTGGTAAAACTCTAAATCCCCATTGAATCCAAATAAAATTTTCCTCTGTGAAATAAGCATGTGACCCGTTTCAACTCCACCCCCCAATATTTGGATTCGATAAAAAACAGAATCGAACGGAAGAATCTGAATCAAATTTATTAAAAATCCAAACAATGCCCAACCCTATGCATTAAGTAAGTGTGTACACAGAGTGTAGTGCAGTAATTTACCCATTGGGGACTAATAAACAAATTAAAAAATAAAAAATAAAACTAAGCATGGTTTTCTTTCTGGCCTGGAATCTGTGCATTTACCATATTTCCTATAAACATCTGTCTCAAAAGATCTGCCCAGTGGAGAAGATGATGGAAGCACACCATGGCCTCCAGTCTCCGAGACCACAGGTAAGCGACCATGAAATCCAGTTTTCATTGTCAAATCTTGTTGATGTGCGTAGATCACTCAGCCCTCTAAAGCTCCCGCACACTCTGTGTGTGTGTGTGTGTGTGTGTGTGTGCTGGTACATGATGTCTGTCTGTGCCTGAATGATGATGCCCCCACATCCTGCGACACTCTCTCCTCCTTCCTCAACAGATTGCCAAAGTCTGGTCATAACACCCACTTTCAGCTTTGTCTTTTTTGAGACGTAAACATCCTCTCTCCTCTTTCATTCTTTTCAACCAGCGGCAGAGGTGACAGAATATAAGATAAATGAAAGCCCCATGACCAATAAAAGCTGCAGCAGAGCACCTCTGTTTTGCGTTCCATTCACTCCTACACGTTTCCCAGCCCCCTTCATTTTTGAAGACTTGTAAACTATTTCTACGCAGGTACCCCACCTAATCACATTGTGCAGTAGCACAAGACAATTAAAAACAGCATCCCTTCCCCCCGTCTGACCCTCCATGTGTTTAAATGGCTCTGGTTAATAGAGGAATTTACAACCTGGCATACACATTGTATGTCAAAAAGCACACAATGCAATAACATAAATCAAGCATCTTATTGCAAAACTGAAATTCAGATAAAAAATTCATTAAGGCATAGTGAGCAGTTACACAGAAGCAGCATGTCCAGACCCAGAAGGTCGAGAGTCATATCCAAGTTGTGTTGATCAAAAAATGTCAAGAAAGATCCCTATGCTTCCACAAATTTCTTTAGGGATCATCGACTTATTTTATTTTGACAGACCAATGCTGATACTTAACTAGAGCTGGTTCTAGCTGCCGTGGCATACTTGACAACATATTCAACAAAGTTATACCTATACAAGTTATTAACAGCGTTCACACTAACCCAATATTCTTTTTGCAACAACTAGTAGTGTTAGAAAAACTACAACACCACACCTGATCTAGCTGGACCGGAATCAAAACTACAGGCACACCGCACACACTTGTTCGGGCTTGCGAGGCGGCCAAAGAGTAGGAACGTTACGTTTGAGTGGATGGCGAGCGCAAGACGCCGAAACAATTAAAAGTTGGCAAATGGTTCCATTGACAAGACCAAAGTGTTCTGTGTGTTTGGTCGTTGAATTGATCTATCATCGCAACACATCCAGTCTGAAATACCACTTTTCAAGCTCACAGCTGATGCCAGTCCCCCCCCCCCCAATCAAAGTATTTTTTCACCCCTTTATTGATGGACAGTGTTACATTGTATGAGAGATTATTTGCTGAAAGTGAGCATGCTAGGATGAAATTGAACACTACAGAAGACTAAATGCTAATCTTGTTTACATTTTTTTTTTTTACTTTTACAAGTTGATAAGAGCATTAAAATGAGAAAAAATAATGGGACGAAAGGAAACCAAGGGACATTTAGAATAGGTAAAAATGTGCGATTAATTGCAAGTTAACTAAGAAATATTGCGATTAATCGCGATTAAATGTTTTAATCATTTGACAGGACTAATCTAAACTATATACATTTTCTGTTCAAGAGCAATTTTGGAAATTCTGAAGATATACAGTATATTATATAACCTCCCCGCTCTGCTGCAGTGTATTCCTTTATCAAGGCAGATACATGTTGATATCCTGGCACGTCAGAATATTTTCTTATTAAAGACAAAGGCCTGGTACGATAATAGCTGCTGTTTCTTAGTTTGTCCTTGGTGCCTTGATGCTGGCACTCAACAGGTTGGCGGAGCCGATTACATCATGGCAGAATAATTGTTTTGGTAGCAGCGTTGCAAGCTGACATCATAGCTCAGGACACATTGCATGTGGCTCGCTCACAGAAATAGCACAGCTGTGTGGCCTATCACTGAATTTAGCCACTTAAAGGTGCCAGAGGAGCTTTTAACAGAGGTGACATTAATGTGCATGGAGCATGTGTTTTTGACCGATTAGGCTGGTAAGGTTTAACCGGAAGCGGAGTAGTTAGTTAACATCGAGAAAGATAGATTGATTAAAGTGTACTTGTAAGACAGTGAGTCTTTTCTTGAAAACACAGCTTTGCAAGTTAATTTCAATGTGAAAGATTTATTTCAACCTTCTAATCAAAGTTGTCATATTAAAGTGTGTGTGTGTGTGTGTGTGTGTGTGTGTGTGTGTGTGTGTTTGTGTGTTTGTGTATGTGTGTGTGTGTGTGTGTGTAGGGGGGGGAGGGGGGTCCTGGTGGATCCTCTAACCCTCTGAGTCAAATACAAATGTTCAAAAAGAATACGTAAATCTAAGAATCCAAATCCTGTTTGGGCTTTGTCGACAGCATGGAATGTTAATGTGCTTACATTTACATAACATGTGCATACAAACATTCCCCATTACTTTGGTTTATTGCTCCTGTTTCCATAAACCTCCCTGGCGTTTGTAACCACATAAAGGTCAGTATTGCTTTAATGTGGCAAGTAAATAGGAGGCTGAGATTATGCAGTATTTTCTTTTAATATCTTATCCTATCTCAAAGGTGGCGAGACATTTGCATTGTGCTCAGTATGATCCCGATGCTCTGATTGGTGGAGGCCGGCTTTGTCCATATATAGATCTGAGCCCGACAGCAATGGGAAGGAAATTCGGTTTCCTGTGCTTGTATTTTTTACTTGAGTGTCTCTGTCCTGTTGGCTGTCCAGACTGCTCACACAAGCCTCTGCCTTCCTTCCCCCTCCACTACTTTAAAGTGGTTAGGTGCCACAGTTGCCCCCATTATGCCTTTATATCCTGTTTTTCTACTATTCATCATTGGTTAAGGTATTTCCATTTCCTACTGTCTTAGTCTTGTGCAATGGAGCTGTGTAATCAACATCTGTTACCTAAACGGTTGTTGAGATAAAGCTATTTTAAACCTCTTTTGTCTATTGTTCTTTATCCCCCCCTCCTTAATCTTAGTCTGCAATCTTCTCCAGAGAGATAGAGTTTGGGTCCCATGTCCTCCCAACCTCTTGTCTTGACCTACACACTCAGATCCCCAAAGAGATTTCTGGGACACAAGATAAGATTATCTCATCTGTGAGAGCCTTTCCTCGCTCCACAGGCTCCATTACAAACATTCCCGTTGCACCAAGGATATTGGCCACTTTGTTTAGAAACCAAAAGAAACAACGGTTACCAAGTCCACTTAGTAATGGGTGCGGTGGTTGGTTTAGGGTCTGCTGGGGTTTAATTCTTCCCGGTGCTAATTTTGGTTGAAAAGCTTGAGAATTCATATCCATACAAAAGTGGTTCTGGAAGGGTTTGCCAGGCTGTACACAATATGGATCAAAAAGTCTCCAGCTAACGATATGATGCAACACCCTTTCCTTAGTTCAGTCCTCAACACGTCTCCGTTGTCTCATCCAACCTGCCGGCCAAAAGAACTGAAGTTTTATAATGGTACATTTTTGATTTTACAGAAATCATTAAACATTGTCTATGTGGTGAGAACCCCAGCCAGACTAAATGTTAATTTACAGACTGAAAAGATCGTGCTTTTACAGTCATTATGTATTCGTAGTTACACCAGTATTGTAATGTATCATTCTGGGATTGTCTAGCAATATATTTATTATCGTACAATTGCTGTATTGGGATGTTATTGCTATCGTAAGCCATGTATCGTATCGTGAGGTACCCTGTGATTCCCACCGCTAGTTAAATACAGTATATGTATATAGTTCCAACTACTTTTGATTTACTCAGTGTTCTTTGACACGCTGGTTTGAGATTAAACATGTGTAGCTGGGAGTTTGTCATTTTGATTCAAGCGTGAGCAGAGAGAGGTGTTCTGTGTTTAGTCTGCAGGGATGTCTAGCGTGCACTTGAAGGAAAGGCTGTCCTTGATCCACTGACTCACAGACAGGTGATTGCATTTCTGTGTAGCCTCAGCTGGTTTTGCATCAGTTGCTAGTGGGTGCTTACTGAAAAAACACAATCTAGGTTTCATATTATTCTGTTATCTCTAGAGGAGAACAGATGTTGCCTTAGAAGTGGACAATACGTCAGGGTAATGTGGCCCGTCTGTCACTTTGGCCCGGGGAGCAGACAGGCTGCAGCCAGGCCACCCACTCCGTTATTCTGCCTTTTGCATGGGTAGTCTGTGAGATGTGCATCTCAGTGACATAGCCTCTGTTTGGTGTGTGTGTGTGTGTGTGTGTGTGTGTGTGTGTTAGTCTATGTGTATGTGTCACATACTGGGACAATCCTGGGTAGTTACACAGGGGGCTGGTGCTAGCAGCTGCAGCTATTTTGGAGAGGTCTTTGTTGTTGCAGTGCTGGGGGCCCTCAAGGTGGTCACACACTGACCCAAGAGCACAGCAGAAACCAGTGTTGTAGTCAAGACCGCCTAAACCGAGACCAAGTAATCACAATACCTGAGTGTATCAAGACCATTACCAGATAAAGGCAGGGCGATACCGAGTCAAGAGCACCACCCAACCAGTGCGAGTCCCACACGGCATGCCTCAAATTAAAGTGGGAAATAACCATAAGCACTCCTCAAATTGATCTGAAAGATCCACATTCCCACTAGTGCTGGGCTACACGGTAGGCCGCGGGGTCTTAAGAATAGCAACGTATCGGTTTCAATACGATCATTTAAAAATGCAATGCACTTATATAGGAGACAAGGATTAAATATTATATATAATTTATTTAATGCCTAATGATGCTTATGTGTGGTTGTCATCACGTGACAGTGTGGCTGGGAAGCTGGGGGATGGCAGGTCTTTGCACCAAATGACCTGGTCTGGAAGAAGAACAGGACAGGCAGTCTTTGGGGTTGCACCCTAATGAGAAGGGAGAGGTGTTTCAGTATTAGTGTTTGGTATTCACTTTCTGAACGCTGTAGGCACAAGCCAACAGTTTGATGGCGCCATCTGAGCCTTACATCATCATCATGACGGACCGCTGAAGTCACGAGGACCCACAAGGTCTCGCAAATTCATGTAGAATAGAACCACAAACCAACAACAGTTAGTTTCTATCCAGAGAAATAGAGGGGGAACAACTCTGTGCTGTATTTTCAAGGTGTAGTGCAGGTCCTCCGTGAGCACGGCCTATTTTATTTTGAAAATGAACAAGATGTTTTATCTGTTTCTGTGCTCGACTTCCTGTCCCGCGCTATCTGCCGTGTGCTGAATTGCTGCGGAGCTTTCCGGCGTCCGGCAAAAATAGAAGCTCTGGATATCTGCTCTGGAGGACTGGGGACAACCGGAGCTGGGACACAGCTGGGACCCAGTCAGTGAAAACACACACATTGACTTTAATGGGAACCTAATGACTCCGCAGCCGTTCCGCCTCCGGTGGAATTTGGGGCTGATGTTATCAATATTTGGATAGCGCCCAACTCAACCAAACTAATTCCCATAAATACAAATTTTGATTATTCTTCATTCTCTTTTCTATATTTTATATAGTGTATCATGCGAAATGCCTACAAAAACAAATCAAAAAGCAACTTCTTCTGGTGTTCTGGACCAGTCTTGAAAAAAAGTCCAGATAAAGAGTCCTCTTTATCTAAGACGGAGACAAGACCTGCAAAAAGTGTTCTTGAGAGACCGAACTTGAGTACTACAACTCTGGCAGAAACTTGCCTCACATTATAATCAGACAAATTACTCCCTTTTGTGGAAAAGGCAGACAAAACACGAGGACTGTGTTGTTGAAGGTTGGTATGGGGTTGAGACTTATTACTGCACCTTGCTCCGTGATGCTACACTCTGTTGTACCAATAACAAAATGCGTTGCCTTGGAGAACTCGCCTGCAACGCTCCTCTTTAGGAAAGAGATGTTGAGGTTGAGTTCATTGAGAGAGAGAGAGCGTGTGCGGCTGTTTGAATAGCTTTTTTTCCCCCTCAAGGACAGGCTTGTAACGGCTACATCTGTTTGTTTTGATGGCCTTCACTATAATCCTTGCTGCAGCAGAAGAAGAACAGCCCAAGTTGGAGAAAGGAAAATGGTTTGTTGTGTCACAAAACAAATACGGAATTAGAACTTGTGGTTATTTTGGCAGGGTTATCAGTTTTCCCGTAGTTTTCCCACATCTCAGAGTTTCTTTGGATACAGCTCCACAGTCTAAGAGCAGCTTCTTGTTTGAAAACTAGAGAATTTTCATATGAAAAAATAAGTCTCCTGGGATTTGTTACATTGTTAACTTGTATTCTTCTTTAGGATGATACAGTCAGTACATGCACTTTCTTACTTTCTCCCCCAGTTGGTAAGAGGGTTATCTTGGCAAAGTCTCATACAGCAACTGCTTTGTTTCAGTCAGTGATCATCAGCACATAAAAGAGTGGTGCGTAATAATTAA
>NC_048413.1:3632712-3634052 GCF_013103735.1 Etheostoma cragini | reverse complement strand
CCCCCCCCCCCCCCCCCCACCCTTCACTTAGCTCTCTACTCCCATTGTGACTCTGACAAGGATCACAACATATCTTCAGCCTTTGAAGTAGCGGATATTTCATTAGCTTTGATTGGTCTGGGCCACTATTCTCGGGGGTGTGAGACCTTAGATGGTTTGGGTAAGGCAAGTTTTCTGTCAGCTGTTTCCTTTGTACTTTGTACACTGATGAATTGTTTCACATGCTGTTGTTTGCAGCATTCAGTTCACCTGACTGTAGCACCAGGCGACATCAGTTACAGTCAGTCTGAAAGTAAAAATCGATACAGCATAGTATCGCGATATTTTCCGTGGCAATACTGTAATATTACTGTAATATCGAGACACATGCAAGTATGGATCTTTTACTATATGTATGTTGGTCAGTTTGTCCGCTTGACAATCCCATTTTGCAGCAATAAAAATGGAGTGATATGAACAAACAGAGAAATGGATCTTTTTAGATGAAACAGATGTTGACCTAGTTTCCTTTTGGGGACATCATTTGATTAGATGTTAGAAAAAAAGGTTAGAAATAGCAATTTATTGCAGAATATTACAATATGTTTACAATTGCTATAATATCGTATCGTGACAGAGTGTGATGATGTTATGGTTTGGGGTTTTTGTTGGGGTATTTGTCCTGTTTGGCCTTCCCTGTGCTTTTGTCCCGGTTTTCCCATTAGTCTGGTGTTGTAGATTCTGTCTTGTGTTTCCATGCTTGTGTATGTTCTGTTTCCTGTTTTATTTTTTAGTCAGCTTCCTGTCTGGTCTTGTCTTGTCTAGCTTTGCTTTGTTTGTCTGATTGTTCAGCCCCACCCTAATGTGTTTCACCTGTTCCTCATTACCTCATTACCTCTTGTATTTAACCCCAGTGTTTCCTCTGCCTCTTGTTGGATCATTCCAGTTTGTTCAGTCGTGTGTCCTGTCTCTACGTTGCTGAGTTCCCGGTATTGTTCCTGTTTCCCTGGATGTTTTCCCGTGAGTTTTTCCCCCGTCTTTTACCCCCGGACCTCTGTGGACTTCTTGCTTGTGTTTTTGGACTTTGCTACTTTGTTTTGGATCCCTGTGTTTGTTTGTGGACCTTCTGCTATTAAAGCATTGTGTACCTGCTCCCGCCTGCCTCCGTCTCTCTGCGTTTGGGTCCTCACCGCACACCCCCCACAACAGAATGATCCAACCATAAAATGGACCCAGCGGAGAGGCGCCTGTTCGTGGCTAAAGTGGCAGAATTTGACCAGACAGTTGCCAAACTGGTTGGTTCCAGTCCTAGTCAGCGGCCTCCCATTCTGGAGAGACTCACCACACAGCAAAGGTGGTTA
>NC_048413.1:3549427-3632612 GCF_013103735.1 Etheostoma cragini | reverse complement strand
GGTTTTTGTTGGGGTATTTGTCCTGTTTGGCCTTCCCTGTGTTTTTGTCCCGGTTTTCACATTAGTCTGGTGTTGTAGATTCTGTCTTGTGTTTCCATGCTTGTGTATGTTCTGTTTCCTGTTTTATTTTTTAGTAAGCTTACTTTCTGGTCTTGTCTTGTCTAGCTTCGCTTTGTTTGTCTGATTGTTCAGCCCCACCCTAATGTGTTTCACCTGATGTCTCACCTGTTCCTCATTACCTCATTACCTCTTGTATTTAACCCCAGTGTTTCCTCTGCCTCTTGTTGGATCATTCCAGTTTGTTCAGTCGTGTGTCCTGTCTCTACGTTGCTGAGTTCCCGGTATTGTTCCTGTTTCCCTGGATGTTTTCCCGTGAGTTTTTCCCCCGTCTTTTACCCCCGGACCTCTGTGGACTTCTTGCTTGTGTTTTTGGACTTTGCTACTTTGTTTTGGATCCCTGTGTTTGTTTGTGGACCTTCTGCTATTAAAGCATTGTGTACCTGCTCCCGCCTGCCTCCGTCTCTCTGCGTTTGGGTCCTCACCGCACACCCCCCACAACAGATGATATGATATGTGATGATTATATCGGGAGGCGTCTGGTGGTTCCCCCCCCCATCTAAAAGCACATCTCCTCTCTGGCTCCTCTGAAAGACATGCCATCGCTACAGTAATGATGTATGAGGAGACATGTGTTTTTTATATGTGCAGCTGTAAAACAGCTGGATCCAGCACACCCACTTGATTGGGAAGGAGCTGTTGTTTACTGCTGTCTGTCGACGTTTAAGGAATGGACTCAAACCGTATCGGAGCAGTGTCAGCACAGTACTAGTGTAAAGTATAAAAAAATAAACACTTTGTCAAATCTGTATTTATGGACAAGATAACATAGACAGTGAACAGATACTCAAAAAACTTGGCATAAGGGTCCATCTTTCAAAACCCATCTTTGTTTCTGAGCAACCGAGGGAGAGGCCTCCTCAGCTGACATTTTACAGCATGCCCCACGGTGTAACTGCATCCACAGCAGTGGAAGATTGAATGAGTCACCAACAAAACAGAACATGGTCATTGTTGCCCGTGCCAGTGAAGAGGGCTTAACCTCTTCAAAAAAACAAACAAAAAAAAACGATTATAATGGTGCTCAGTTCTCTACATTTAGGACGGAAAACAGGAAGCAGCTTCTCCCTCCTTCTCTGCCAAAGCCCCAGGGTGTGGGTGTGGGTGTGAATGTGTGTGTGTGTGTGTGTGTGTGTCTGACAGCAGACATGTGAAGAGCGCCGCATGGAAGTGTGTGTTTGCTTGGTAGGATATCCTTATCCTCACCCATTCATTTCAGAAGAGATGCCCTCTGATCTTTTCTTCTTGACGGTATCATGCGAGCAGACTTCCTCGTGTGTTTCCATATAGACGGTTGTTGAACTCAATAGTCCACAAAAACCAAAGGACCCATTGTCTCACTGAGCATGATTATCCACAACATGTGGATGGTAATGATTAGTGGGACAGTCGATAGCAAGAATTTGGTTCTGACATTATTAGCTTCTAATACTAATTGTGACAACAACTTTACTTTCTCTTCCAGCTGATGTCTTGGCTTGTCAAATTTTTTTAAATTTGCAATGCATTCTCATGAACCCATTCATACGATATAGTACGAAAATGTAAGCACACCAATTTGTATGATGTACTACAAAATCAGTCAACCGCCAGCTGGTTAGAGATACAGAGGCAGTTGGTAGTTAAGTTTAGCCAACTATAGGTGGCTGTGAGCCAGGTACAGCCGTCTTCAGGGGCCATTGCAGTTGAGTTTAGCCAAGAGAGTGAGCGCCATGCGGCGATGATGGACACCAAAGCGACTACTTTAGGGGAAAGATTGTGGTTTAGGTTAAAAACACTCCCAAAGAATCAAAACACGTTTCCTGGGTGAAAGTCTTTTCAAACTCCGCCCCCATTTTGAAAGTAGTCATAGACCGATTTTATCAGTCAGACGACATATCACGCCGATATTTGTGTTTTGACGCATAGGCCGATACGCTGCTACTGCGTTCGCCGATAGTTTTCTCCCGGCATTATTTACAGACAGGCGTCCACAGCCAGCTGTGTGTTGCTGGAGACGCTACAGAGACCCTCCACCACTAGCATCATGGCATGGTGGAATGGTCTTAAATTACAAATCAAGCACTTTATTTTTCAATGGCTACTATTCAGGCTTATTGTTTTATTAAATTATTTAACTGTGTTCACCAAGGACATTTTGTAATGACCTGATTATATCTGTCTTATAAGATGTCATCAGGACAGCAAGCTGTGTTGTAGATGTAGATGAAAGCCTTTTACCCTTGCACAGTTAACCATAGGCAGTGCACCCATCCATATGATGCTCATTGCAGACAAAATTTGGGTGATATGAATGTAAGAGGATTGCAGAAGTGACACTGATCTGTGTTTTTGTTCATTAATTTTACAGAAATGGCAGAGCAGATTCCGAAAACAAATCCAGTGTGGCGGGGTTTACATTTTTATGATGTAAATTAAGGGGGCAAAGCTGTATCGGCTCGAAATATTGGCTCAAGAAAATCAGCCCGTAACGGTCATAGGCTAAGGCTGATGAAAAGAAATTGGTATTGGCATCAGCATTGACACTAAAAAATCCATATTGGTCGATCCCTACTTGAAAGTGCTGTGTTTTGTGACCCACCCATCCACCCCGACCTCATCCCTACACGGTCCAGAGCATTCTTATATTGCAGCTGTCACTTTGGTGCATACAGCGAAAAATACGTGGAATTACAGTGCGTTACTTTTCGTTGCTACATGCACGAATGGTTTATGAGAACAGCCTGTTATTTTACAGAATTCCATGCAGATCAGTGTATCTAACTATGTATTTCAACTCTGATCAGTGACTTCTTCTGGATTTCCTGTTTCTGTTACAACTCTTTCAATTCACTTTCTGATTGTAACTTTCTATTTTCTCTCCTCACTTCCAATCGCTTCCTTTCTAACTTTCCTGAGATGTTAACCTCTCTGCACCTGCCTGGCTAACTTGATCCTTCTCCCTGGTCCTTTTGTCCCTTTTCTTGTTTGATACCTGACCTGTGTCTCCCTGTTTGTCCGTGGACCTCCACGCCTCGTCTCTCTTCCCCATGTCTCTTGCCCTTTGCTCCTCGTCCCTCATTGCTTGCCATAGCACACTGGTTGGACTCTTCATATCTAAGGAACATAGAGAGCCCAGTCGAACCAGACTACAGTAAGTCCTCAAGCACTTCTTTCTTTGTTTTTAAACCGCCGTTTCTCCCCTCTTTTGTCTTTGGCACATTCTCCCGTCACCTGCTCCACTCAGTTATGCACTCTCATTTCCAAACACACACTCAGATAACATTCCAAAGGACTCAGCTTGGGCATGCAGTGTTTGAGTCCAGCAAGTCTGTTTTTCCAAGTGTCTTGCAGGCGTCTCACAGTGTTTTCTGATGCCAGTGGAAAATGATGAAGTTGTTCCATTGAGTAATAGAGTTCATCGCACATGAGTGACAACACTTGTTTCTATCTTTGTGAAGATGTGTTGGGATGACATCGCTGTTCATCTCTGCGGACAGCCAACGCTTGCAAAAATGTGTTCCACGGTTTAATATGAAAAATGCTTGTTTGTAATTTCATGCAGATGGCTCGTCCCAATCATACGAACCAGCTGTTTCACAGAAAATCCCTACAGTATGAAAACGTGCTTTGTTATACACAATGGTGGTTTTTGATGCTTACATCGCAAGCCGTGGGAGAGCACAACGGGTCAAGCTTAACAGTGAAGCCAGAAGTTATTCCCAAGAGCTCCCCAGAGGGCAATGAGTGGACTTGGAGACAGTGTTGTTTGGCTGGACACCAGCAAAAGAGTTAAGTAGCAGGGGTCCTGCATACAAGAGTTAAGCTTAGCAAAAGGGCAGCTGGCATATTAATATATCACACAAAGGGAGAGAGGAACATTAAGAAATAAATGGAGATGAAAATGAGAATAAGGAAAATCCCATGGAAGATAAAACATGAATAAAGATTTTAGATGGGATAGCCCATGTGGTATTGGCCTTGTTCTTATAGATTCTCTCTATAGGGCATGGGTGGTTTTGGGCCGATGCCCTGGGTGCAGCCTCGGGGTTCAAAGGTCAAGCCCAATGCGGCTGGGCTTTAAAGGACAGGCTGGGCTCACTGCTCAATCAAGTCTTTGTCTTCTGCATAGGCCTCTATGTGTTCAGAGGGGGCCCATTGCACAAAGCCGCCACAGTTCTGCTCAGCAGCTTTAATACTGTAGCTAAATAAGTTTGTGAATTAAGAGTGAGGAATGCTAGTTTTCCGCTCCTTTTTTTCATGTCATGTCTGCACTCCGACCGTTCCATCACTCTTGATGGGAGCGGTGCCTGAAGAGGGGATCTCTCCCCCTCCCCCCCCACACCTCTCTTAATGCACCAGAGAATGGGTCTCAGAGTAAAAGAGCCGCTCGTTAGCAGCCGGGCACAACCCCGCACTCTAATCAAAGGATCTCAGGCGGCGGCGCTCCCACACTTGCCCATCTGTAACGAGAGAGTTGGGGCTACAATCTGCTGTTGACCTGGCAGCGAATACCCGCTCAAGTGATTAGATTATATGCGGGTCAAATGAGGCGCTTTGATGACTAACTTTGATGTTGCCTGTCTTACTGGGTCCACATTAGAGCCTATCATTTATTCCTACATGTCTGACAGGCACAGTAAAGTAACTGTAAAGCAAGCACCAAGGCACCCTGCCAGGCTGTTCTAAAATCTGCAGTTCTGTCATGACATGTTCACCTCACTGTGTGTTTTCACAGGCAGTGCTCAGTTTACTTTGTCATAAATGTGGCTTTCCCTCACCAGGAATGGGATGTCTTGTAGTGCAAATGTTGTAAGAGAATTCAGCGGCGTTTAGGGAGGACAGCTGTTTCCAAGCCAAATCTCAGGCAGGGTTAGGGTTAGGTTAGACAACACACAGCTGAGACACAACATCTTTACATTTTAATTAAATAGCTACTAGTAAGTAAGGCTGTGCAATTAATTGTCATCGTGATTTTGGTCATTATTTGGAATTGTTTTAGAGGGGAATTCAAAAAGGGAAGAGTATTAAGCAAAATGTCACAATTCATGATGTTTTCACTGTTTTTTATGTTCAACAAAGGCAATATCTTTCCAAAAGTCAATGAGTAATCGTGTTTATAGATTGTTGTAACTTCAGTGTTGACCAAAATAATGTTACCAGTAAGCAAAACAGATGTCTACTGTCCGTGTCCACATGTTATTATCCAAGGAGAATGGAAAGGGCATACGCGATGCAAATGTCCTCATTATTTGAGCATGTGGAAGAAGAGGTTCAGGAGATGCCTGCTTAGAACATGAGACTTTGCATTTGGCATGGCAAGTAGCATTTGAGTGCAAGAAAAAGCACAAATATTGACTTCCTCCCTAAACACTCCCTGCCAGTCTAAATTCAGAGGCTGGCAGGCCCGTTCTAACAAAGTGTTGGCAGCAGTGTGAGAACGGGCACCCTGCGGTCCTGGGCTATTTTAAGTTGCCTGCGACATTGGAATTATAATTATACAGCTGACATTTTTGTTGCTAATAAGTTACTCATTTAGCTCATCTGGAGTGGAAGAATTGATTACATGAATTTAGTCTTTTTTTCTTTTCTTTTGGGATGTGAAAATCCTGTTTAAAAGTCATCACAGCTTTGGTGGCAGTTGCTCCAATGAGCATCTGATAAGGTCCGATAAGCATGAAGATAAGTGTTAGGAAAACTAGTGATGTGTGAATCTTCAGTTTATTTATTTTGTTGGGTGTTAATGTATAAATCTGTCAGCCTACCAACACATTTAATTAAAAATGAGCATGGCGACACATCCGGTACATGCATAAAAACTCTTTTTGTATGGGCTGTCCACATATGTGGCAGATGGGTGAAGTTTTTTTATGCTGGGCAATATGAGAAGAAGAACTCACTACATTCCTTCAGAGTGATTAGATGGCAGGGTCAGGCACATCTTAGTTATTGGGTTCAGCGCCTAACTCAAGGACACTTTGGAAGACACAATGTACTCTTTTACTGTGAGAACAACTGGCTGCTGGTAACATTTTGACAGTGAAAGGTTGAACAAAGGGAACTAATTGCAGCTCCTGTGTGATTCATGTCTGAGTGAATAACGTTCAACCAGTTGACCTATGTTCCATGCTAGACCAGCTCCATGTAACGCAGCCTCTCTGCACACCGTTGATAAAATCCCAGCTTTAGCCCCCTCCGTTGCTCTCCTGCCTGCTTGCCTGATGTGTTTTACTTGGTACATGCGGAGGGAAAGTTGAGGCCCCTCTCCACAGTCGTTCGCAGAGGATTGTCTTCTACTGCCTTTGCAGCTGCTGACACAGTAGTGATGACTCGAACTCCCGCTTACCTTCCAACTTTTTGATGTCATTAGCGTTCAAACTGATGCAAAATAGTGGCCCTGTTAGTTTGACGATATCCATATACTGGCTGTTTGTGTGTGTGTGTGTGTGTGTGTGTGTGTGTGTGTGTGAGAACTTTTGCATTGATTAGGTTTCAGACAGTGTCTATTTAGTTCAGTATTTGCAACAAAGTGGCTTTATCAGACTCTGTCTGCCACTGTTTGCGATTACGTTGGGTATGCGATCTATGTCCATGAACCCAATAGTTACTGAATATTCAGGGTTATATTTGGGTAATTTGGTGGCAGAGTATGCCTCTTCGTAGTAGGACAGGGCAATATACAAATATATTTATATCATGATATGACACTAGATAATATCTTAGGTTTTGGATATCATATTATCGTGATATGGTAAGTGTTGTCTTTTACTGGTTTTCAATGGCGCTTAGAGTAAAGTGATGTTTAGCTGTTGGATCATTTGCCTTTAAAGCTTTTGAGCGTAACTTTTTTTATATTAATGAACGTCCATTGCATTCAAGCCATTGCAAATGAGTTGCTACAAAGCGATCTGAGACTATCAGTGGTGACTTTCCCAGGCAGAAGCTCGAGTGAGGATAATGACCTTTCTGACAGGCATGATCTAGAAAAAACGATTCATGCTTTTATTTGTTCAAGATTGGATTACTGTAATGCTCTTTATGTTGGTCTGTATCAAACCTCCGTCTCACATCTTCAACTTCTTTAACCAATACATGTAGACGTGCACATATCACTCCCGTTCTCTACACCCTACACTGGCTCCCTGTGCATTTTAGAATTGATTTGAACATTTTATGGTTTGATTTTCAAGGCCTTAAACGGTCCGTCTCCTTAGTATTTGCCTGAGATGTTAACCCTGGGTGAGCACAACCGGTCTTTGCGGTCTTAACTGGTTTTAGAAGTCCCAAGGTCCAGGTATAAACAGTGGGGGGGTCAGGCTTTTGCAGTTGTGGCCCCGAGACTGTGGAGCAAGTTCCGCCCTGATATTCACACTATTACAGATGTAGCTACTTTTGATCCAAACCCCGAAACCAACTTGTTTAGAATGGCTTTAATATGTAGTAGTGATGTGAAATGTTCCTTTTCATGCTCCTGTTTCTATGTAACCTTTTCGGATTAAACTGTTGTCTAAGTTTCATTCCTTTTATTCTATGATATCATGTTTTATAATGCACTTTGGACACCTGCTGGTTGTTGTAAAGTGCTAAATAAATAAATGTTGAGTGATTGAAGAGTGTTTTTTAAATCCTCTGTGTCGCACCAAATATAAACCCTACAATAGCGACATTAAGTAATTTGGTCAAAAATATTGTGATATTTATATTTCTCCACATCCCCCAGCTGTACTTGTCAGGGCCTATGTGTGGTGCAACGCTGCAGTTGACGGTTAAAGCACAGACCAAACCACAACTGAGATCTTGAAATAGAGTCCATCATTTGTACTTGGCTCTCATTAAAGGCACAGTCACACTTTGGGGTTTTGACTTTCTGCAACATTAAACCAAAGCATTTTTTCAGGGAAATATTTCCCAAACAGTATCCCATATCACATTGTATTTAATAAACTGAACCACTTCATCTTGGATGTGGCTTATAGTATTTTAAGTCTGCAACAGATGGACATTAATGCTGAGCCTGTGGTTGGTGCATGCTATTGTGTGGTTTAGCTGACAGATTTTCCTTCTTTATCTGTTTCTAGTTTATTACAGAGCTCTCGTCAACTTCACCAACTCCCTGGTCTACGGCCCCGAGCTCGAGGACATCTTCTCTACAGCTTTTATCGAGATCTCTGAAGCAGTGGTGGACACGGTGCGTCCTATTCTTACAAAGGATAAAGTCATCTGAATAGCAGTCATGTACAGTACGATAAAGCTACCTTATAAGGTCCAGGCGTGTTACTTATGACTTTGCTGATTCAAGTATGCGTGACCTTGTGTCTGACACAATGTCCAGGCTTGTATATTTTAACTTAACTGAGTCTGGATTTCCCCCCGCAGCTGGAGTCAGAATACAACAGGATTCAAGGTGTCCAGACAGTCAGCGTGGTCCTCATTAAGTAAGAACACCAGTCCTTTATATCATGCCTTGTGACATCGAAAGTAGATACCCTGCAGCTGTGGGCTGCTGCTGCTGCCTCTGCTGCCTGGGTGACTTACTCTGGCCAGGTGATATATATTTCCTTTTTCAAAACTGCACAAGGCCAACAGTGTAGGCCTGCAGTCAGTAACTTGTCAGCAGTGAGTAATTCCTCCTAAGGACGTCCAAAGTGAAACCATAGCTCAAAAGAGCTTTCCTCTTTAACCAATTTCAGTGCTCCCGCAGGGTCTAAAAAGAATCATGATGGTCTTAAATTTTAATATTCTAAAAAAAAATCCCTTAAAAGTATTTAATTTTGTTAACAAAGTATTACACTTTTTTCTTGTCCTTAAAAAATGCCATAACTTCATGAATAAATATTTTGTGTGGGTAACGTAATTTACCTCAAGTTGTATTTTTAGCTAGAAATATATACATTTCACATATATGGCCGCAAGGTGGCATTTCATTTACTCCTAGGATGTAAATTTAGCTTTGAAAACCGCTGGGGTACCCTGCGCGTGCGGTGCACGCTTCAGACTCCGTAGCCTCACGAAGCCTTTTCTTGCTCTTTGCAGGAAGATGATAAGAGAGGATGGTGTGGACGTATTTGTGGAGTTGGATGTAGGTTCCGACTACAACAACAATGAAGAACAGATCCGCAGCGTGCTGTACAACGTGGTGAAGGAGGGAGCCATTGCTTCCTACGTCACCTCAGTCCAGGGCTTTCAGTTCAGACGGCTTGGGGAAGGTAAGACCTCAACAAGAAGGAACGCCGTTTAACACAGACGTTAAGTGAATCTGTTACACTAAAGTTTGCTGTATGTTTACAGCAAATTAAGGTCCGCCAGAGCAGTAGGCCGTGTCCTTAACATTTCCCTCTGGTTTCTAGTTCAAGCTCTGCCTCCAGTGGAGCCTATAGCCGTGCCAGGTTTGTACTGGGCCATGCCCTCTGCATGGTGACTGAGCCGACTGTTCTTTAGAAGCTTTAGGATGACTGTAGTGCCTTTTTAGAAAGATACAGTCGAGCATATCCCTCCTTTATGACATTGGAATTTTATAATGACCATGTAAAAGCAATGGTTGATGGGTTTGACGAATGTTTTGCATGGAATCACCAACGTAAAGTTGACTTCTGAGTGTCCCTGAAGTCTGGTAGTGCACAGTGAATAAGAAGGACCTTTGCATGGCATGAGTTTGATTAGAAATGCTGCTGTTCACTGCTCATCTAAATCCGCATTTTCATTCATGCAAATTCCACCAACTCAGTATAAAGGCATGGCAACTGATAGAGGAGGTCACTTTATCTTTGGTGTCTTGACTCAGAAGTCTTATCTTATCCGACCACCTGTCTATCCATCTGTCTGTGTGTCTGTCAGTCTTGCCTTGTCTAGTCTCATGTGTCTAGCTTAGTCTGTCTAGTTTAGTTTGCGTGTCTGTCTAGTTTGTCTATCTATGCTGTTTGTCTAGTGTTCCCAGCCCATAAGTTTGTTTTTTTGCAAGCTGATGTGACAGTTTTTGACAAGAGGCTGGAGCTGAGGAGGACAACACCGTCAAGCCAATGTTGTTTATGGTTTCATGGCACTGTGCTAAGCTAAACCCTAAAGAGGGAAACTGGACGATTTTCAACTCATCCATTCATCCTCCATCCATCCACCCATCCATTCATCCATGTATAATATCCTTGAGTATCTGGAAGCACACCCCTAGCAATTGTGTTTACACCATGCCCTAAGTCCAGAGTGCTGTTGGTTTTCACCTCACTTTGTTTTATTTGTGCTGTGATGTGACATTAGTGTAGTGTATTGGCTTTATTGTATCACTGTCTTGCATGTATTTGATTGTTCAACACTTGCCCCCCCCTCCCCTTTCTCAGTAACCCCTGGCATCAGACCCTGCATGACAGATGAGCACAGGTGTGGTGATGGGACATGTATCCTGTTGGAATACCTGTGTGACAACAGACCAGACTGCAAAGACATGAGTGATGAGACCAATTGTGGTGAGTGGCTTCAGCGTGGTTGGCCTGCAGGTTATAACCAGCGGGTATAGCTATGGCATGGAACACTGGCCGGACTAGAGACACACTCACTTACACTAACAGCTTTAACCTCTTTGCACATCTGCTAAGTTTAACCAGAGATTTGTTTCAGACACAAAACCGCCGCCCCCTCCAGTCTCCACCACTCCTACCACCACAACCTCCACCACCACCCCCATCAAGAAGCCCCCGCGGCCCCCCAGCCCACCTGGACCCTGCAGAGCAGATCAAGCCACATGCCAGAGCGGAGAGTGCATCCCTCGAGACTACATCTGTGACGGAGAGAGGGACTGCTCGGACGGAAGCGACGAATTCAGATGTGGTGAGTAAAAGTATCTTACCAGAAAATGACTTTGGTAGATGTTTAAGTCACTCTTTAGAAAATGACTAGAAGAAAAGTCTTAAAGTATCCAATATTTACTGTACTTATGTATCAAAAGTAATTTTCTGATTTTAAATGTACTTAATTATTAGAAGTAAAAGTAAAGAAAAAAAACGTCCTTATATTTAAACACAATATTCAGGTTTTTCACATACTTCTTAAACAAATTCAAAGTCCGACATCAACAAAGAGAAAAACAGTAACACAATTGTTATTTTGTTAGAGGAAGAATCTTTCACTTCTACGTACAAAAAACCTTTCTAGCAAATATTGAAGACGCTCAGAGGAAATGTATCGGAGTAAAGGTTTACATTTTATTTAGGAAATGTTGTGGAGTAAAAGTTAGATTTCGAGAAATATAAATAACGTAAGTACAGTGACTAAGTATTTATACTTTTTTACTTTACAACGCTGGGTAAGTACCACAGCCATGTGTACGTGCACACAGCATGCGCTCTAATTATCCTCAATCTTTGCACAGGTACTCCATCTCCCTGTGAACCCAATGAGTTCAAGTGTAAAAATGGCCGCTGTGCCCTTAAGCTCTGGCGCTGTGATGGAGACAACGACTGTGAGGATAACTCAGATGAAACAGACTGCCGTAAGTCTCCATTTAGTTTGTGAGTCATTAAAGGTCTGCCTTGAAGGAATAGGTCACTGTTTTAGGTATAATCGCCCTATTGCTGAGGGATCCTCTCATCTGCTACTGTGAACAAGTGATTGTACCATTTTGTCATACCTACAGCCACCAAGGGTCCTGACGACAGGTGTGCTCCTGAGCAGTTTGAATGCCTGAACGATCTCACCTGCATCCCAGCTAGTTACCAGTGCGACGACGAGTTAGACTGCCCCGACCGCTCGGATGAGTACGGCTGCAGTAAGTCTCACCTGAACTGCTCTGCTCGAAATGTTTCTTTCTCCCTCATGCACATTTCACTCTTCTTTCTTCCTTTTCTCTCTCTCTCTCTCTTTCTCTCTCTCGCTTTTGTCCCAATTTGATTCGTTCATGATACATGGGTGCTGATTCGATTTGTATTGTCATTTCCATCTACTGCGATTCAATAGAATTGAGTATTGCAATTTTCTTTTCCTTCTGTAACAAAAACAAAGTTTGAACAATACACTTCTAGAGACGATATATCATGAGACGTCTCTAAAAAGTAATTGTTTTCTCAGAAGAATGCACATCACATATCAGTTGGTCAGTCTGAAACTTTTTTCATTTGTAAAGAAGAACATAAAATGAATGCTCTGGATTTTTGGCTTTCACTCTGTTTTGCTGGAAATGGATATGATGTAGTCATCGTCATTGGTACTGTATGAACAGAAAATATTTAGGGGAGTCATTGATAAAAACAACAAATAAAAAAATATTGATTCTAGGGAAAAGAATCCCGATACATATGCAGTTTTTGATTCCCCATCCCTACTCTCTATGCTTCTTTGACTCTCCTCTAAGGTCACCCTCTGAGCTCCTTTGTACGCTATAGCTAATTTGCTATGAACCCAGCTCTTTTCACACGTGTTGACTGAGACACAGAGCTTTTTTGTGAACCATCCATTCCTGAGAACTGAAAGGGAATTATCCCACCATAGCAGAGAAATATGTTTCCCATGACTCTTCAGACATTTATGAGCTTCACTGCTTCAGCAAATTCCAGTCACATGCCAGCCTTTTGTTTGTACATGTGCATTTATAATGGGGTTAAAGCAGTTCTCATCTTCTTGACCTCTTTCCAGCCCCTCCCTCTGTGACAAGTCCGCCGGAAGAGTCCATTCAAGCAGCGCGGGGGTCAACAGTGACGTTCAACTGTCAGGCTGTGGGAGTGCCAACACCTATCATCACCTGGAGACTCAACTGGGGACACATTCCTCTCAGTGGCAGGTATGTTTGATTAGATATTCTCCTTCTGTACTGTAATTACATTAAAACTATAATAACTCATTTTTACATTATTGCAGTCCGGTTAATAATAGTTTAAGGAAAATGCTGTCCACATGATTTTAAACATGTTTGGAACCGCTATGCTGTAAAGGTTAAAAATTGATTTGTGTTGATGCTACTTTCAGAAAAGCATGTTGGGCCAAGCTGTCTCAAACAAAACATGTGCATGAGCCAATCTTGCCTAATTGATCTGAAGCAGACCATGACAATTACAAAATGCCTATGAAAGAATTTGTCATGGCAGTTTGACGATCAAACAGCCCCGTTAGATAAGTGTTTATGTGCTGAGTCATGATTTTATTTCAACCTGTGATTCTAATTACTGAAATATTATTGGTGCACTCCAAAAGTTGCTCTATCTGAATGTTCATTCAGGGCGTAGTCTGCTGTGTGTGTGTGTGTGGTTAGGCAATTACAGTTGAATGTTATGGATGTTTGTCTAACAATATTTCTGCAGACTGTTACAGCGAGAGGCAGAGACCAGAGGGTTCCTATTATGGTCTGCGCCCTAGTTGATGTAAACTCTCGACTGACTTTATTACTGTAAAAGCGATCATTTCTGTGTTAAGATAAGATTAGTTAAGATTCTCTAATTGTCATTGCATTCACATACAATGAGATTCAGGTGTATTACCTGAGACTGTGCTCAAAAATATACCAGTCAAACATCTCACATGCAACTCAGAAACACAAACAGTAAAAAGGTTTGTTGATTTGCACCCTACCCATGTAGTAAAAATGTTCCCAGGATCTCCATGACCAGCGAGAATGGCCGCGGCACTCTGATAATCCGCGATGTGAAGGAGGCGGATCAGGGGGCGTACACCTGTGAGGCCATCAATGCTAAAGGCCTGGTGTTTGGGATCCCTGACGGAGTCCTTACTCTGACATCCAGTCCAAATCCAGGTACTTACACCACATTTTGCTGTGGGTTCACCATCAGAAACACCACAGTTTTTCCAATAACTTAATTCTAGTTACAATAAGAATATAAATTGACTTGTTTCTGGGGGTTTTTCTTCACTGTAGGCAACTGTCCTGACGGTCACTTCAGCGTGGAGGGCCGCTGTGTGTCCTGCTTCTGTGCCGGACTCTCCAAGAACTGCAAAGGAACCGGCCGCTACCGCAACCAGATCAGCCTGCGTTTCACTGACGAGGAAGACTTCAAAGGCACTGAGACTGTTCATGCTTTTAAAACAGACAGAATGCTAACAGAGCAAATCCACTGTCCACTGAATCAGAGATGTGGACTTCAGACTTGGTGACTTGAACTCGAGCCGACTCAAGTCAACATTTTGATGAATTGTGACTTAAAAAATAAATGACTTGAGATTCGACTTGTAAGTTAATGACACAAAACTTGACCTGACTTGAGGAATGGTGACTCGGATGACTTACATGTATTCATAACTATCAACTATCTAATGTGCTACACAACGGCATCAGTGCAAGCTGCATATCATGATTGGACGACTCAAAAATCTCCCCGGTATTTGATGTCATGATTGGATGACTGGCTGTCAGTCAAACTCCTTGCTATGGCGACACATAACATCAAAGACTCCTGATGAGGCCTCTTTTGTTGGACCAGAACACCACAATGGCTGTGTCTAGGCCACAAGATCCTTTTTGATGATAAAAAAGTGACTTGTCTTGGGATTTGTATTATCTAAGGACTCGATTTGACTTGACATTACCCTTGACTTGCTCCCAGAAAAAATAACTCAAGACTTGCTTGAGACTTGTTGACTAACTTGAGCAAAGACGACTTGGTCACAACACTGACGCTGTAACATTAAGAGCTTGAAACTAGCTGAGTGAATCTGTTATTCTTACTTACAGGAGTGAATGTCAGCTACCCGTCCAGGCCAGGGACTCCTCCTCTCTCCTCCACTCAGCTCCTCATTGACCCAGAGATGGAAGAGTTCCAGCTCGTCGACCTGTCGCGCCGTTTCCTCAACCTTGACTCCTTCTGGACGCTGCCTCGCCAGTTCCTGGGTAACAAGGTAATGAGTAGAGATTGACCGATATGGGTTTTCTCTGGTCGACATCAGAGTCAGCCGATGGCCGATAAATGCTGCTTATTTATTTTGGCTGATATTTGGCTGATATGTCCTTGTTTTAAAACCTCTATTTGAAAGATAAAATGTAACACTAATAATTAAGATACACAAAATTTCTCAACAAAAACATTTATTGAACACGTCACCAATCTGCACTTTTATACCTAGATTAAAAAGATATAATCTAAAAAACATATATGTATAAATTATGTATACAGTAGTATTGCTGCACACAGTATCAACCAGGAAAAAACTTGAAAAATCGTATTGAATCTTCACTTCTGCCCCGGATTAAAAAAAGGAAATAAATGAATTGGTCGACTAGTAAAGAGTAAAATAATTTACAGATTGCTGCACAGTATTTTGTTTTTTAAAAGTAATTTGTTGTATTTAAGCAGAAGACTGAAAGCAGCAGAAATGCAAGACTGAGAGCATGTTAATATCATTATTTATCGCTATATGCAAACAACATTTTCGCATATTTTTTCTCGTATCCTACAACCCTATACAGACTTTCTTTCACTAATTATCACACTTCATCATAAAAAGGTTTGAATGTATTTTCAGATTGACTCCTATGGAGGATCCCTGAAGTTCAAGGTGCGGTACACATCGGCCCGCGGCCTGTCTGAGCCGGTGGAGAAGCCCGATGTGATGCTGGTTGGAAATGGACGCAGGCTGGTGTACCGCAGAGGCAACCCCACCCCTGCCCGAGTGGTCAACCAGAAGGAGATCAAATTCACTGAAGTAAGTTGTTGGTTTAAGAAAGTGCAAATTCTGCACAATCCTGTGGTAAATGAGCAATGAGGACTTGCAGTTCTTTACAAAGGAAACAAACAATACAAATACACAGTGGACACCAAATTTCACAGTAACAAAATATAATTTTGACCAACTTGGGGTATAATGTAAAAATGAAAAGCTGAACATTCCCTATAAGAAATACAAGTACATTCACACATCAGTAACCCCTCCTGTTATTGCTTCAGAATAAATGGCAGCACTCTAATGGCCGCCCTGTGAGCCGGGAAGACCTGATGATGACGCTGGCCAACCTGGACAGCATCAGCATCCGCACCATCTACGACAACCACATGGTCAGCGTGGGACTCGGCGACATTGTCATGGAAACAACCGCTGTGGAGTTCAGCACTCTGGGTCATGCTAAGGACGTGGAAGAGTGCAGGTAAGAAAGAAAACCCTCGAGCATGAAACTGTGGCGTTAGGTGAGTTGGGGGATCCTTACACGCCATCTCAAAGCAACCTGTTGGGACCAGTGTATCCAGTGTGTGCAGATTTAGAGTGAAAAAGTGCTGCACAATAATACAGTACCATTCATAAATACAATGTAATGTTTTATAAATACAGTAATGTGTTTTTAGTGTTTTAATTTGACAGTTTGACCTGCTTGATGATCCTTATTTTTATTATTCCCAGGTGTCCTCCTGGATATTCAGGCCTGTCCTGTGAGATGTGTTCCCCTGGTTTTGAACGTGTCCCTGGTGGCTCCTATCTTGGCACCTGCGCTGGTTGTAACTGTTATGGACATGCCAGCGCCTGTGATCCAATCAGCGGACACTGTCTGGTAATAGCTAACTCTCGTGAATTGGAGTTTGCTAATAGTCACTTCCTTACTAGAAAACATTGCAGAGTTTAGCTTGTTGATCAAAACAGATGTTTGTCTGCTTCAAGGAAATCCTCTTATTCACTTTCTTCAAGAGTTAGTTGAAAAATCAATAGCACTCTTGATTGTGTATGCTAAATATGAAGCCGGAGCCAGCAGGTGATTAGCTTAGCTTAGAATAAGGACAAGTAGAAACTCTCAAGAAATAAAAAAGACATCAGCCGACTAATTTAAAACTATACTATCATGAGATTTTTTTAAAGGCTAGCTGTTTCCCCCTGTTTCCAGTCCTTATGCTAAGCTAAGCTAATGAACTCCTTGCTCTAGTTTCACTGTTCCTGGGCTGTGGAGTAAGGTCAGGCTACACCACACATACATTCTGGGAAAGGAGGGAAAACATTCTGGGTTCTTTGCATTTATTTAAACCAATCACAATCGTCTTTGGCGGCGCTAAGCTCCTGAGGCTGCAACGGTTGCTATGCGAAATAGTCTCGGGAAGGAACTTGTTTTGGTGGAACATTTGCATTTTTTTTTTTGAGTGGCAGTATTGCAAGAGCATGACCAGTGTGCTCTCCCTGCCACAGAGCTGCCAGCACAACACAGAGGGCCCTCAGTGTGATAAGTGTCGCCCTGGCTACTTTGGTGACCCGAGCAGAGGTCGCACCGATGACTGCAAGCCTTGCCCCTGCCCGTACTATGAGACATCCCGCCGGTAAGGTCACAGACCCAACACAGACCCCACACACACACACACACACATTCACACCCACAGACTACACAAGGCATCAGTGGGAATATAATGTTTCCCCCTGCAGTTTCTTTATTCTAAAATCTCACCCCTTCAAATATTTGAGTGGTGATTTATTCATTTAACATGCCACCCATTAACACACTGTTGTAAATGTTAATCTATGGGATCTTTTACTGGGCTTTGTAGCTTTTCTGACACCTGCTTCCTGGACGTCGACCAACAGCCCACATGTGACGCCTGCAGGCCCGGCTACACAGGACGACGCTGCGAAAAGTGAGGAAACTGATAGCATTACCTTTGTTATTAAGTTACAGTTTAAATTGTTTGGATGGGATTTTCAAGACATGATATCACTCTTTAATGTCTGGTGGTAATGACAAATATCATATGTACACTTTACCAGAAGATTATGATGACTATTAATAATTAACCCTTCCCTAGCATAGGGTTTTGACAAATGAAGATTGATGGTAACAAGCAGAAGGGGCTTTAACAAATCGGGCAATCGCTTATGTTTTTGATTTATTTCAGGTGTGCTCCTGGGTACCAGGGTAACCCTCTTCTGCCTAATGGAAAATGTGCTCCCATCCGTGAGTACATGTTCAACACATTGCACCAAACATTTTTGAAATCCTCATTTCAAGGCATGAAATGGACAGAAGCTGTGGCCAGCAATGTGACCACACATAGGTCTTTTTAATGATTACCATGCCCCCCCCCGGTGTTACAGTAGACAGTAGAATGTGGTCATGGCAAAGGTATGCAGAATGGCTGGAACACTCCCAGGTGCACTTTCCACTCCATACAGTATGTCATCGTCTTTCCATTGCTCTCTCCCTGCAGAAAGCTCCAAGTGTGATAACAGAGGAACAATCAGCTCCAGCAGCAGTCCATGCAGCTGCAAGGTATGCATGCAGTATGGCATAATTTTAAGATAAAGGCCTTCATTGTCGCTCTCGCTCTTCTCTATCAGGATTATATTACAGGGTACCCAAAGAGTCTTAAAATTATTATAAAAATACAAATTATAATATTCTAAACTTAGAGCCTTTAAAAGTATTGAGTTTAGTTTACAAATTATTAAGGTTTGCTTACAAAGGTCATAAATCTTTTCTTGTCTTTTCGTAGGATTAAGTAAATATTTTGTTTGCATGACTTTGTTTTTTGTATTTTTAGTTTTTTATAGCATAAGATCTCTAAATGCGACACGTATTTATCCATTTGTTATTATACTCCAAACACACTTCACAACAGTGATTATCTAATTCAGGTAATGTTACTCGATAATTTTTTTTTTTTTCTCGGGCTTTAAGTCTGCACTGATTTTCCATTATATGGCCGTGAAGTGGACTTTACATTTCCTTCATGGTGGTATTAAAAAGTCTTACATTTAACCTTGAGAAGCCTGGGGGGTATCCTGTATTATTATCATTAATCCTGAAATCTGTTGTATATTAGAGGCTGACGTGTCACGCTGTTTTGTTTTATCCTTCGGCATCTTTTATGAAAGAAAAAAGCTTGACAGGCAGATGGATTACATATGTGTGTGCGTGTGTTTGTGTGTGTGTGTGTTTCAGAACAACGTGGCAGGCACTGTGTGTGACGAGTGTAAGTCCGGGTTCTTCCACCTATCGGAGACCAACCCTGAGGGCTGTCTACGTTGTTTCTGCATGGGCGTCACCAAACAGTGTGCCAGCTCCACTTGGAATAGAGATCAGGTAGGTTGCCATGCTACGTGTGGCGAACTGACGGGTGAATATCTTTGGTATCAAGGTTTGACTCAGTCTTTGTGCAGTTGTAATGTTTCAGCAAATCCTTTCAGATGTTAAAAGGTGCAAATCCGGGTGCAAACAGTGACTGAGCGCAAATAAATCTCAGTTCTCATCTCATTTCGACAACTTCTTTGTGTCCCTTTTAGGTGCGAGGAGGTGTAAACGGGCAGCTCTTCTCCCTCTCCAACAGTGCCAACACTAAAACTATCTCTGAAGGCATCTCCCAGAGGGGTTCCTCTGAAGTTGTCTATCGCTTGTTCTCCAGTGTCCCCAAAGACGTTTACTACTGGGTCCTGCCTGAGAGCTTCAGAGGAGATAAGGTGAGAGGAAAACAACAAGTTTATTTCATGTACAGTATATAGCACTTTAATAGCAAAGACGTTTGTACCAAAAGGCTTCACAAAGACAAAAACACGTGTATACAAGCACAAAATACACACACACACACACATATATACAGTATGTATACAAGATAAAGGTAACCCCAACCGGTCGCCAGACACCGCCTACCAAGAGCCTGGGTCTGAGGTTTCTGCCTAAAAAGAAGTTTTTCCTTGCCACTGTCGCACTGTGGCTCGCTCTGGAGGGAACTACTAGAACTGTTGGGTCCTTGTAAATTATGGAGTGTGGTCTAGACCTGCTCTATCTGTAAAGTGTCTCGAGATTACTCTTGTTATGAATTGATACTATGAATAAAATTGAATTGAATTTAAATTGAATTATATATGTATATATAAGAAAAGGAAAACAAACCCAATTAAAAGCCAGCGAATAAAAGTGTGTCTCAGGGCGATTTAAAATAAATAAAATATCCACAGACTCAGCCTGGCTGCATTTCTCTGTCCTTTCTGTCCCACTCAGTCATGCCTTAACATGTAACCACACAGTGGGCCTCCTTTGAACCTTTGGCTTGAATTCACAGTCAGGCCAAACATGGGTGTCTTGTGACTCCCCCCACAGTCTCATTAGGAGTGAAATACCTTTCCGCCATTCCGTTATGTTAAGATGATCTTCTTTTTTTCGCCATGTTGCTGCCAGGTGACGGCCTATGGCGGGGAGCTTCGCTACACCGTGCGCTTCGAACCGTTCCAGCGCTCACTGGTGATCGACGGTCTGCCAGATGTGGTTCTCCAGGGCAATGGCATCTTCCTGGAGCACTACTCTAAGACCAAGCCCCTCCCACGTGCACCACACACTGTCACTGTGGTCTTCAGGGAGGTGGGTTTAATTGTTGAACACTTTTGAAAACAGGCTAAAAACCCTGCGTTTTACTCAAGTCCATGGATACCTTTGTTGTTGTTCTATGTTTTGCCTCGGTTTGTGTGTGCATGTGTGTGTGTTCTGTATGTTTTAAAGTTCTGGATCTGGTTCTCTGCACAGTAAGTTGTGTCGCTTTTGTACAAAACATTGTGTTACATTGATTTGTATGAACTGTTCTAGAGAAAGAAAGATTGATTGATTGATTGATTGATTGAATGATTGTTAGAATTGTTTAGCTAAATCTGAATTCTCACTCAATGTTAGTAGATTAACTTTCCTCTTTTCTCCATTCTTCATCCCACTGGTTGACAGTCTGGGTGGCGCCGCGCTGATGGGGAGCCATGTACTCGTGAGCACCTGCTGATGGCCCTGGCGGACGTTACCGTCTTCATGATCAGGGCCACCTACGCAGACAACATGGTAGAGACCAGGTAGGGGGATGGCTGATTCACATACCTCCAAAATGAATCCGAGCGCATTGCACCCAGTGAAACAAAGTTTATTGTTAATTATGTGTTTTTTGTGTTAAATAGTATCTCAGACATTAAGATGGATGTGGCTGTTCCTCACTCAACTGGTAATGAACGTGCCCTGGAGGTGGAAGAGTGCGCCTGTCCTCAGGGATACAGAGGACCTTCCTGCCAGGTACACATGCAGATTTCACAGAAGCGTTTCAGTTGAATTTAACAAAAAGGATTTTTTTTTTGAGCTTTCATCCGCATCTTGCATCTCCGCCTCATGGAGGTGGCTTATTCATCGTATCACAATTAGTCCGGCATTGCCAGACACTGAGGAGTACGGTCTAGCTACACCACACATACATTCTAGGGGGAAAACACGCCTTGTTTATGCGCTTCTCTAAAGCATACACAAAGTTAACTGGTCACACAATACAGGGCCCAGGAGGTGAAGTGGCATCTTTCAAGATAGCAATCCACACGTACCGTACTTTGGTCCACATAGGGACTTGAACCTGCGGCCCTCCGGTCCCCAACCCTTTGTACTGAGCTCCACCAACCCCCAAGTTGAGAATTTGAACTGTTGTTTCCAAGTTAGAGAATGAACTTTGAAGATTAGTTAGTTTAATTTAGTTTGAAAAAAGGAATGAAAGAAACACAGATATGCCTAAGCTTGTTAATAATAGCAGAGTAAACCCTTTGATTTGATGATAATTGCAGTCTGTCTCCTTGCTGTAGAGGAACAAAGAAGGGTTTCTCTTTGTCATCACTTGTCTCTCACCTGAGGTGTTTTTTCCATGTTGGTTGCAGGAGTGTGATGAAGGGTACACTCGGACCAGCTCGGGCCTTTACCTGGGCACTTGCGAGAGGTGCGACTGCAACGGTCACGCCAGCGTCTGTGACGCAGAGACCGGCAGGTGTCTGGTAGGTTTCATGCTCCTCTTTTTCTCCTCTTTCAACTCTTCTACCAGCATCAGAAGCTTTGATCTGTGCAGTGGAATGCACTAATGGTTTCTTGGCAAATCCCAACATGTGGAAACACACCATCACTCGGAATGTACTGAATATTGAACTGTTCTATGGATCTCACCCTTTCTTTATTTCTTTGTGTCCCGACCAAAAGCAATGTCTCCATAACACCGCCGGGCCAAGGTGTGAGCTCTGTCAGACTGGTTTCTATGGAAACCCGGTAACCGGTGGTGCTCAGGCCTGCCAGCCCTGCCCCTGTCCTGGAACCACTTCCAGCAACCAGTGAGTTCATGTCTTAAGGTCGTTTGATTTTGTGTCAAAATGGTTCTGATTGTTGATTTTGGCGATGTAAAAAGTGTGCAATAGAGACGGAGCGCATCGCGTCATACTGAAAGCCCCGCCCACCGGAGGGGAAAACAACTCTTTATTGACTTTAATTGCAGAAAGGTGCCTCATCGTCAATTCTCTCTGCTAGCAAGCAACAGAAAAATGCCTAAAAGCTGCTGGGTGATGCAACAGTGTAAGGAACCCATATCTTAAGTTTTTATAAGCTGCCCAACCGAGAAAACTGAGCTTTTATGAAGACAAAAGTGGATACATACCTGATGAATCAGTAGGGTGAATGGGAAGACGTTAAGCTAATGTTATGCCCAGCGTTACACGTGCAGCAAACATTTTGTTACCAATAGGCTACCATAACATTAACTTAGTGCCATGATCCCACAGTCTCTCTTTTCTCTCTGCTGATTCCTCACGTCGGGATCCACATTTGTCTTCATAAAAGCTCTGTTTTTCTGGTTGGCAGCTTGTAAAAAACTTAAGTTATGGGTTCTTTACATTGTTAGCAATGTATATCACCACACAGCAGCTTTCAGGCATTTTTCTGTTGTTTGCTAGCAGACAGAACAGACGAGGAGGCACCTTCACACAATAAAAGTTAATGGAGAGCAGTGAGCTGTTTTCCCCCTGGGGGCGGGACTTAAATGCACTATGCAGGGGCTGGAACCATTCAGGTGTGCCACAATAAACAGAGCTCACACTGTGTATGATTACTGCCAAAAAGAGCATCCTCATGGTATGCACGGCCCTCTGTTTCTGTTTCTGCACAGATTCTCTCCGACCTGTTATCTGGAGTCTGACGGTCAGCCGACCTGTAACAACTGTCCCCCTGGATACGCTGGCCGACGCTGTGAAAGGTACTCCCCCTCCTTCTCCTTCTGTCTTTATATTTTTCCTCTCACTCTTCCTCTCAGCCTTCTGCACAGTGTTTTGGGTTACTGGGTGGGCCGGCAGCAATTTTAGCAGGGGCTGGCAGTGGTACCCAGTGGTTTCATTCAAGAAAAGGGACGTAAGCATGTCTGTGGTTCGCATCTCTCTTGTTTCTTCCAGGCAGTTGTGATTGAGTGGTGTCAGTCTGGGGATGGGGGACACAAATCGGTGCCACCCATTCTGAAGTTTTGCACTGTGTGCTGTTTTTCTAGAATTGGTATTGTTTGGGGGATTTATTGATGCTAAATGTAAGGTAATTTCTGCTGTGATAGAATGATATATCTTTGCTATAGCGTAAGGGGCCTTTGTTTGTCCTGAGTATGTCATCACTCAAAGATTATTGTTTGTGGAAAAGAAACTAGGCAAAAACTATATGAAAGAGCTTTATGTCCTTAGGAAACCTTTATTTAATTTGGCTTTAGACCTTACTCTTGCTTTCTTCTGTCTACCTCCCAAAGCCTTCTTAAAGGTTGCTATCTGCTTCAGCTTTGCTGCTAGCAAAATTTTAAGGTGTTGGCTCACGTGATTTGTGTCTGTGCAAAGACCGAATATATTTTATGTGTTTCTACGACATAAATGTAGATGTGGCATTTATGAGGACTCCTGTCTGGGTAAATCAATCTTTGCCACTCCGAGGCCAAAGATGACGAGGTGACTTGGGTGTAAGACGCACTTTACAAATCATTTGTAGTTTGAAAGTCTCTTTCTGCATCATACCTGATTCTGCTGTTTTGACATTAAGAGAAGAGAAGCCGTCTGCAGACAGTTGTGGGGACCCCTTACTGGTGAAGCACTTGGAGGGCCTCCTACCTGTGGGATGTGGAGCCGAAGCAGTATTCAATTTCAGCTGGGAGAAAGAGATAGATTCATATAGCAGTGGAGATGATGATGAAGAACAATGGCCTTCCACCATAGGAATAACTGTCATCCCTACTAGTACTTTGTCTGCTGCAGCTCACCATAGCACTACTCATTCCACCACAACAACTGGGGTGGCCATTGTCTCAGTCAACCCCAACAGATCAGCACCTAGGCTCCCGCCCCGCTTCACACCCAGCTCAGAGAGCAGGCACTCTAGCTTCCAGCATCTGCTCAGGATTCACCTGAACACCTTTAACCAGCGCCTGAGCATGCTGGAAAGCAACACGCTCGACATGAAGGAGAGCATTCACAGTGTGGAGGACCAGCAGAGTCATCTCAGCTCCCTGCTGACAGAGCTCGTGGCTATACAGTCAGCTGGAGAGAAGAACAAGAAGGTCAGCGAGCTGGAGAAGAGCTACACCGATATGGACGCCCGTCTGACAAGACTGGAGGGCAGGTTGGAGATCCTGATCGACGGATTCACTGCCCTGGCTCAGGAGATGAATAGAATGAAACGTGCTAGACACGTCTCCCGTTCGCCCCAGGAAAAGACAGTTCAGCCTTCACTTGCTACGGTCCTCGCACTCCCGTCATACTCAACACCTCAGCCTCCAGTCAGAGTCATACCCACAAAAATGTCATTGGCCCCTAAAGCCACAGTGCCCAAAAGTATACCTACCCCAGGTCTCCCCGCTATCACTAAACCAGTAAAGAACACAGTCACAAGGACATCCAAAAGTCAAATGTCAACATTGTCAAAGATTAAGTTAAGGACTACGCTGAGTAAACCTTCCTTAAAATCTGCATCTAAAACAATGAGGCCTATAACAAACAGGCCTGGAGGTAGGAGGTCCGCTGTGACAGCTAAACATGTTTCACAGCCAAGCCAAACAAAGCCAAAGCAAGTTCAAAAAGCAATTACTAAATTTCAACTGGAGCCACCAACTTACAAAACAAAAACTGACCAGGCCAATAAAAATGAGTTATTACATGTTCAAAACAATGGACGGACCAATATGCAAGATGCCCCAGTTCCAAAGAAGTTTCAGGAAGGTGCCAAGTCTTTGGAAGCCAATTCAAAAAAATCGTCCCACAACCCTAACCAAAATAAGAAAAAGATGGCGAGCAACTCAAATCAGTTGGTCACTCATAATACAAAGAAGAATTCTGCGAAAAAAACTGTCTCAATCACAAAACCTATGAAGGCTACTACAGCAAAAAAGTCCAACACAACAGTGAAAAGGACGACTCCTGCTAAAACCAGGGCTACTACTGCAAAAAAGTCCAACACAACAGTGAAAAGGACAACTCCTGCTAAAACAAAGGCTAACACTGCAAGGAAGGGTTCTACCACAACGGTAAAAAGGAAATCAGCTCCCCCTAAAACAAAGGCTAACACTGCCAAGAAAGTAACTAAAAAGACCCAGCAGAAGAAAAATAAGACAAACACTCATTCTAGTCTTTTGGACCTACTGCAGCTCCTACAAGGACATCACAAGTCTGCAAAGCAGTCAAAGAATCACGACGGCTCTCTTCATGTTGTCTTAGGAAGGCTGGCCATTCCCATCAAAATTATTCCTGATGACTAGGGAATATTGTGTTGTTTAATTTTTTTTGCTTATATCCCTAGGCTCTGATCCTGATATTTATGTCTGTTAGTAATCAAGTCAATGGAACTTAATGAAGGCATTGATTTTACAGTTATTTTAGAGGGACTTTCCAGATATGGAATGCGATTCTGATGTAGTGTTATATTTTACAAATGGCTTTTAAAGAGCCCCTATTACACTCATTTTCAATATTTGTACTCTTGGTGTCTACTAGAATAGGTTTATGTGCTTTGATGTTGAAAAAAAATATTATGTTTCTCATACTGCCCATTGCAGCATCACCTCTGCCTGAAACACTCAGTCTGAAATCTTTGCCCGCCTTCCCGAAAAGCCCAGTCTGCTCTGATTGGTCAGCTGGACCACTCTGTTGTGATTGGTCAACCAAATTCAAACAAATCGCTTTGTGGGCTGTTCCCGCTCAGGCAGCTCTTACGGGAAGCACATATGAAAAACCAGGCTGGCTTTCTCAATCAGTGACGTAACTCAATTCAAATTTCAAACAGGAATGCGGGCGAGGCGTTTCAGGCAGTTGAAAAAGGGCTGTCTGTGGGAGAGAGAGCAACATTTATAGAGAAATGTGTTGTTTTTTTGTACCTGATACATCTATTACATACACAAAAACTATATAACTCACTTATATATGGGAAATATCCCCCAAAATAGCTTAACAGGGGCTCTTTAATGTGTATTTTATTACTATTAATACTATTGCACAAATTCCTCCTATGAAGAGTTAGCTTAGCATTAGTACCTCTTATGTGGGTACATTTTTCATTGTGTTATGGCCAGACTACCTCAGGTTTTATAAGTATCAACCCCAAACCTTTGTTAGATCGTGTTAAAAACCTCATGCCCATCATTCTTTTTTCCTGCATTCACATGGGTATGGTATTCATTTATTAATATTTCCAAATACAGTGCCGTGCGAAAGTATTCGGCCTCCTTGAACTTTTTGACCTTTTGCCACATTTCAGGCTTCAAACAAAGATATAAAACTGTAATTTTTTTGTGAAGAATCAACAACAAGTGGGACACAATCATGACGTGGAACGAAATTTATTGGATATTTCAAACTTTAACAAATAAAAAACTGAAAATTGGGCGTGCTAAATGATTCAGCCCCCTTAAGTTAATACTATGTAGCACCACCTTTTGCTGCGATTACAGCTATAAGTTGCTTGGGGTATGTCTCTCAGTTTTGCACATCAACAGACTGACATTTTTGCCCATTCCTCCTTGCGAAACCAAGGACAGTGAGGTTGGAGGGAGAGCGTTTGTGAACAGCAGTTTTCAGTTCTTTCCACAGATTTGATTGGATTCAGGTCTGGACTTTGACTTGGCCATTCTAACACCTGGGTATGTTTATTTGTGGACCAGTCCATTGTAGATTTTGCTTTATGATTTGGATCATTGTCTTGTTGGAAGACAAATCTCCGTCCCAGTCTCAGGTCTTTCGCAGACTCCAACAGGTTTTCTTCCAGAATGGTCCTGTATTTGGCTCCATCCCTCTTCCCATCAATTTTAACCATCTTCCCTGTCCCTGCTGAAGAAAAGCAGGCCCAAACCATGATGCCGCCACAACCATGTTTGACAATGGGGATGAGCTGTGTTGCTTATACGCCAAACATAACATTTTGCATTGTTGCCAAAAAGTTTGACCACCTTCTTCCACGTTTGGTGCGTCTCCCAGGTAGCTTGTGGCAAACTTTAAACACGACTTTTTCTTTTCTCTTTATCTTTAAGAAATGGCTTTCTTCTTGCCACTTTTCCATAAAGGAGTGATCATGGGCCTCTTGGCTGCATCTCTGATCAGTCTTCTCCTTGGATGAGCTGAAAGTCTAGAGGGACGGCCGGGTCTTTGTAGATTTGCAGTGGTCTGATACTCCTTCCATTACAATATTATCGCTTGCACAGTGCTCCTTGTGATGTTTGAAACTTGGGAAATCTGTTTGTTTTCAAATCCGACTTTAAACAGTATCTTGGACCTGCCTAGTGTGTTCCTTGTTCTTCATGATGCTCTCTGCGCTTTAAACGGACCTCTGAGACTATCCAAAAGCAGGTGCTTTTATACAGAGACTTAATTACACACAGGTGGATTCTATTTATCATCATTAGTCATTTAGGTCAACATTGGATCATTCAGAGATCCTCACTGAACTTCTGGAGAGAGTTTGCTGCACTGAGAGTAAAGGGGCTGAATAATTTTGAACGCCCGTTTTTTCAGTTTTTTATTTGTTAAAAAAGTTGGAAATATCCAATACATTTCGTTCCACTTCATAATTGTGTTCGACTTGTAATTGATTCTTCACAAAAAGTTAAGTTTTATATATATATCTTTATGTTTGAAGCCTGAAATGTGGCAAAAGGTCAAAAAGTTCAAGGGGGCCGAATACTTTCGCTTTCGACACTGTGATTTTAGAACTTAATGTTCAGTGCTTAGTGTTTTTAAACAAAGACCCCCGACATGTTCTACATTTTCGATAATTTTAAATTTTTTTAATTGTCTTAAGAATATGAATTAATATGTTAATTCCTTAGTGCATAGTTTCTGTCACCCCCATGAAGAATTCTAAGTCTAAGTCTAAGTCTAATAATAATGCTAAAAATAACTTTCTTTTTTGGGCTTTAGTCCTTCTTCTGAACTTCTGCTGAGCACAATCACTGACTGAAATATTTCGTGGGCGCTTCTTCGGGTTTTCAGCCTTGCCTTCACCTGTTGCAGCAGTCCAGTTCAGTAAAGAACCAGTACATTCTAAACATCACTACCAATCTAACATCCTGCGGGTTAGCTACACATGCTGCAATCATAATCATATGTTCATAGAGCTTTAACAATGAGGCCCTTTAGACTGATGTATTGCCATCAGACATTTATGGTCCCCAGAGGATGGATTCTAATGCTTTTGGTGATTCCCTGGCCCACCAGCAGGTCAAAATGTATTTTGTCCAGTTCTTAGGTTTGGAAAACCAACAACTAAATATAATGAATTTACTTTTTTTAACTTCAAAAAAAATATTTTCTATGAACCTATGTTGGCCTTTTTGCCCAATGGTGGCACTAGCAGAAAGGATGAATGCACCTGAAAACAATATGATTCATCTTCTGGGGACCATGAATATCTGTAGTCCATTTATTGGCAATTTGACCAGTAGACTAGTAGTCTAGACTAGTAACATTAGATACTGACCACCCAAGGTTTCCAATAGCGGGACCGAGGTTTGATCTATCACTGATAAACTGTTGTATCATCAGCATTCATTGATATGTAAAGAAGGCATAGACACAGTTTTTAAGAAGATCATTTTGTAATGCATTACATAATTTTGGGGAGAAATTAAAGTTTAAATTGTTTTCTTGAAATTGTTTATTTTTCATTATACTGTGATGTGAGACCACAATGTTTCCCATGTTGTGTTTATGATTAGCTGTATGTCCATTTTAAACAGACTTTAATGTTAGTTTAAGCGTTTTAGTTGTATTTTTAGGATACTTCCATGACCATATCTATTGTGATGTATTTTCTATTACCCAATGTAATGAGATATGCCCTTGTCTTTAAATCTACAAAACAACACTGACTGCAAGGACTGAGTTAACCACACCTTAGAAACTTTTGTACATCTCAGGAGCTAGTGTGAATAGTGTTTCCCAAAGCAAGTTCATAGCATGGAAGTCCTTTTGTTGGCTGTTGACCGGCGGACCTGCCAGAGGACAGGTGAGGTAAGACTGCACAGGTCTGTGGTTGGATAAGCCTTTGCTCTGGTGTCCGTGGCGTTGTTTGGGTTGTTGGCTTGAAGGCGTGATTGCTTTGCTATGTCACAATGTCAGAAAACACTTTCCTTGTAAGCAGCTTACTGTAGCCCTTTTCTTCTACAGCTCTTTAAAACTACTTTCTTCTGATGTCAGTTCTTTAGTTGTGAAGCTTTTATTTTAAAGTGCTCATGTTATGCTCATTTTCAGGTTCACCATTGTATTTAGAGGTTGTATCAGAATAGTTTTTTGTGGTTTAATTTTCAGAAAACATATTTTTGTTCTCTTTTCACCCTGTGTTGAGCTTACTGTTTTAGCTACAGAGTGAGGCATCACACTTCTGTTCCATCTTTGTTGGGATTTGCAGATGTGCTGTTAGGACTACTAGCCAGTCAGGAGCAGAGAATGAGGGCGTGCCACACTAGCACTTTTTAACTTTGTAAATCTAAACCGTGCACAATAATATACAGTATATAACACAATAAAGGAAAGGGGAAAAGCCAAAAAGCATAATATGAGCACTTTAACTACTTTTCTTTTATCTGGTGATATTTTCTCTGTTGATGTTTCTGTTCTCGTGCATCACACTCATATGAGAGATGGAATCAACATCTGAGGCATGTTGAATGTTTTAGCAGTGGCTGTGCTTTATCCATCTCCCAGCAATATTTCATCATCTTTTTTTCCTTTGTATTGTATTTAGTGCAAAAGCTGGGTGGGAATAGAAGACATGTGCTCAGTGCAGATATGAGAACTTACGGATGGAATAACAGAATAGCTTTTATGTACCATGTCTGAATGACTCAGTCCTTTGTTTGTGGTTGAGGTCTACCTAGGGTCAAGATGACTCCCCAAAGGACATTCTTCACCAAATGTATCACCTCTTGCAGACTTCCCAGCTTCCTGTCTCATTGTTCTTTGGGTTTAAACTTGTATCCTCCTAGACTGGAATTATTCACTCAAACATATTGTCCTTTTTATTTTCAGATGTGCGGCAGGATACACTGGCAACCCACTGCTTGGACAGAGATGTAGTGTTGGCAACAATGAAGTCAATGGTACATACTGTGTTTTGATTTAGGGCCATCTTCTGGCTTGATCTTTTTCTTAACACAAGTTGCAAAGATTCCATTCATAATTAATCTGGATTTAACAAAGTGTCTTCATATGGAGAGCTGGTAAACACTGTAACTATCCGGTCTACTGCCCTGTTACAGGTAACTGCTATAATTGTGACCAAAGAGGAAGTGAAGGCTGCAATGGTGGTGTGTGCCGCTGCAAGGTGATCAAACAAACTACCTGTCTGGTTGTTATCTTTTGGATCCTGGTTCCCATTTCCAAGGCGGACTAGGAATGGACGGATTGCCTAGTTTCTCATTTCCTTGATAATGTGTTGCAGATGAACGTTGAAGGCCCATCTTGCTCCGGCTGCAAGTCTGGAACCTTCCATCTCAGCCCGGAAAACAAAGATGGCTGCCTGTCCTGTTTCTGTATGGGCGTCACTCAGCAGTGCTCCAGCTCTAACCACTACAGAGACCAGGTGAGGCCTTTGAGTGCTACATAGCACATTGACGGCAACAGTGCAATGCTTCATGCATCTGAACAACCAAGCCCATTGTTAAGTTTGCACTGGGGAAAGCAACTATGCTGCAGAAAAGATGATTTCAGCACACATGCTACATGTTTATTTCAGAGCAAAAGGTTTGTGGAGGTCTAAATTCGCTCTCCTCACACCATCCTTCAAGTGGTTCCGAACCAGTGAGATCACATCTCACATCCATCAATAATGTCAGCCAGAAATTGACTGCTAACTTGCCACGCAGGCAATTATTTCTGCACTCTATATCTGCCCCCTCCTGAATAACTGCAAGGATAAATTTTGACTTCATGTCTCTCAGAATTTCCCCAGGGCAAAAGGGTGAAAACATGAAGTCTATAACGGTCACTTACAAACTTCACATTTACAGAGTAAGCCTTACATAGGTAAATCTGAAAGACAGCTTGATGGGTTGGGAAGCAAAATACTCAAAGGGGAACTATGCTGATTTTTAACATTCATACATGCTATTACTATGGTCTAAGGCATTCGAAAAGTAGTAGTAAAGTAGTAAACATTAACAACTATACCTCAATCCAAAAACTAGAGTGCATCCTTTCCCTCCCGGTCAGACTGCTAGTTTGGGTCGTGTCATTTTGTTAAGTCTGATGCCCAACAGATAATTAAATTGCCAACTGAAGTGTAACATTATGAATGACCGCTGTTCTGACCCGGGTGCTTGGGTCTGTTTGCCAACATACTTTTTTTGACTATATTTAAGTTTTTTTCTTTTTATACTCTATCTTATTGGATGTCCTGTATGTGCTCTTGCAGGTGTCCTCAGTCTTTTCTCCAGGAAATTTCCAGGGCTTTGCTCTGGTGAACCGTCAACGCACCAACCGCATCTTCACTGGTTTCACGGTGGAGGTCTCCACTGAAGGCACTCAGCTGTCCTACACCAACTTTGACTACCTGGGACAAGAGCCTCATTACTGGCAGCTTCCAGAGGTCTACCAGGGAGACAAGGTCAGTATCAAAGACCACATGCAACGGCTAAATCACTGGAAGTAGCTCAAGCAAGACCATGGACCCCTTAATGCTGAAACTTGTAGACCGCTCTTATTCTATTGCTGTCTTTTTCTGTTTCATTTTAACTAAACTTGAGCCAATCTTTCTTTCCAAGCAGATATCTTTTTCCATCTGTTTTTGCTTCCATTGCTACATTTTATTTCATCTTGTTTACTCTGTGTTCACAGGGTAGAATAATGTGCAGTTTAAGCGGCCCGAGTGTCCACTTACATAACATAGCTCTCCGATTCTTTGTCTTTGCCCCTGCACTCTCTATAGAAAGAGTCCCTCTTTGCTCGCACGAGACGAGCAGAGCAGGTAGAGTAATGCCAGTCAGCCGTCGCCATGTTGTGAATGTAGTATTTGTTTGAAGTATGGTGCTGTTTCGAGTATTGTGCTGTTTGGCATGTTTAAATTAACTGCTGATGTGGCATTGTAAATAAACTGAATGCCATGCATATCCATACATGATGGATATAAGTCCTGTTTTATGGTTTTTATATAGGGCTGGAACTAAAAATTATTTTCATGGTTGATTACTCGGTGGATTAATTTCTCAATTAATCTATTAGTTGTTTGGTCTATAAAATGGAAAAATGGAAAAAGTTGATCAGTGGATCAGTGTTACCCAAAGCCCACGATAACGTCCTCAAATGTCTTGTTTTGTCCACAACTTAAAGGTATTCAGTTTACTGTCACAGAGGAGTGAAGACACTTCAGAAATATTCACATTTAAGAAGCTGGAATTGTTATTTTTTCATAAAGAAATGACTCCCGATTAATTTATAAGTGAATTAATTGATTAATCTTTGCAGCTCTATTTAAATAATTTTGGGGTTTATTAAATTGTTTGTTAGAAGCCTTGTGTTTTACAGCAGTGTTTCCCGCCTGTAGCTGGCCACTAAGTGTCTCTTAGATCCAACCAATCACATTGCAGTTCATAATGCACACATAAATTGCTTTCTGCTCCACATCCCATGAGCCATGTAAACAGATTGATCATTAATGGTCCATTAAAGAACTTCATACCCGTTTAACTTTGCTCGAATAACACTGCCATAACACTCCCATAACACTCCCAAATACCATCGGCTCAGTGATAAGGAAAGTAATCAAAGAGCTTACTTTATCCACATCAATAGAGTGACTCATACACACCAGAGGAGCAGCTAAGGAAGGATGCTTCCATTTGGAACCTAATGGCCTCTGAACGTAAAGACAGCTACAGAACCACGAGAGCTAGCCAGGTATTCCGTATGAACTGCACCGTAGATAGCTATAATAAAGGCATTGCTCACACGTTTACTAATGTAATAATAAGTGATGCTAACACACTAGGAAATTGTGGACATCTATGAAATATATATTCCCTTCAGTTCACAGATGTAGCAGCATGGAGAATCACCCTGGTTTGATGTAGAGTTACTGAGCAGCAGCATTTTGTCGGACTCTGTGTAGGGCTGGGCAATATATCTATAGCATATTGATATTGTGAAATGAGACTAGGTGTTGTCTTGATTTTTGATATTGTAATAACGTGATAAGTCTTTTCCTGGCCACATTAAAGTAAAATTAGGGAACTGCACAGAACTTACCAGACTCTTCTTGCTGTTTTATTTGCCTTTACCTACTTAGCCATTATATCCACATTACTGATTATTATTTATTCAAAATCTCATTGTGAAAATATGTTGTGAAAGCACCAACTGTCAACCTTACAATATCGTTACAATATCGACATCCAAGTATTTGGACGAGAATATTGTGATATCTGATTTTCTCCATATCGCCCAGCCCTAACTCTACGTGTGCATTTGCATGTGTGTGAAACCCATTGAAGTCCGAGTTGGTTTGCAAAGTCTCAGGAAAGTTTCTGCAGTGCAAGAAGTTGGTGATTTGTGTGTTTTATCTGTGTGATCCGACTGTTTGGAGTGAGAACGTTGTCAGCCGACCCCAAACGTTGTTGTGACGCACATCCAAAGCATAATAGACTAAAAAGCATGACCTAGTATGTTCACCTTCTTGTGATGTACGTCAGTGCACATCGTGGAAGATCTAAATTCTAAACCCCCGTCTCTGTCTCATTTTGATTGTTCCTATGGTTACACATCTCTGTATCTCCGGTTCTCTTACATTCCGCCTCCCCAGGGTGATGTCAGACAGCTGGATGATGAGGTCTGGGCACTCTTCTCTAACTTCTCCAATGGACGAGCTGGTTCCCCTCAAATTTTTCCCTCCTCCTCTAAATCCTCTTCTTCTTCTTCTTCTTCTTCTTCTTCTTCTTCTTCTTCTTTCTCCTCTCGGGTCCCAACTTCCCCCTCTTCCTCTTCCTCTCGATCGTCTTTGCGTAACCTGAGCCCCCCTTCTCCTTTGTCTGGTATCGCCTCTTCAGTTAGTCCAACAAGACGCCAGCCCAACTCCCCAGGCCACTCTCGCCATCTGCAGGTACACTCACTGTCAGAGATTGCAAGAGGTTTACCGTCCCATTTGTTTGTCGGTCATGTTGGTGACTTCTGGTATTTCTCTTTGGGGTTACGGCCTTGCTGCGGATCAACAGAGCAAGAACACAGTGAGCAAGACTTCTGCTCGCGCTTCTGGGGACGGCAGCAAGGTAGACAGTGGCATGACTGACTGGCTGATTTCATGTCTTGCCTCTTTTGCCCATAGTCATGGGAAACTGTATGGTTGACTCTGATAGAAAACCTTTAAAAGTTAATAAACAGCTGTCCTCAGTTTATCCAGGGCAGTTAATAATAAGTTCAGAAACTTGTTAGAGCCCCTCACACAGTGGTTTTCAAACCGGGGGGGGGGGCTGGAGTTAACAAGAGAAGGCACAACAACGGTAAATATAAATACATAATGCATGGTTCTGCTGAACTGCCAGAAAACCTTCAAAGTTTGTGAAATGACTGCTGGGTAAACAAAGGCAAGACAATATGTACACAATTCCCTCTAAGGAGCCGACTGCCAGTCTCCCATTTCAACAAAAAACTGATCGTTAGATGGGATTCAAAAGGGCTATAATGGCATGGGAAACAGACTTTTCTATAAAGAAGTTACAAAGCAATTGTAAAAAAATAAGTAAATAAGTAAAGATTTACTACAATAAAGAGAAATAGTTTGTTTAGCAGTGCATTGGCAGAAGCAACAAAACTTCTGCAGAAGCAAGTCCTTCTACACCTCGGTGTCCTTAGTCTGTGTCCAGATGGCAGCAATGTAAATTAACTATATAAATGATAATAGGTAAAGGTTAACTAATGCATACAGACCTGTATATATAGATTGTTCAAACAAAGAGTTTGGAAACCTCTGACCTAATCGATGATCTACTGAAGTAATGGTGAATCTATTTAGTTCAGAGTTACCAAAAACTTGATTATTCTATTCCAGTGCTCGACTGGGTGGTATGTTCCATTGTTAAGCAAATGGATCCCACTCAGTGCTGTCACTGTAATTGTCCACTTGAGAGTAACATTGGTTTTAAAAGGCTCTGTCATTATACTGTTGTCTGCTTTGAAACAGCCTCTCACTGATGCACACGCAAGTTGTCATTGTCACATTACTGACAGTTGAAGGGGTTGTTTTAGTTGTCAGACAAGGCACAATGCGAATCTTTACATTGTTAGCACTCATGCTAAAGAACATGTACTTCCAGGAGTTTAGCTGTGTGTCGCGCATTTGTCCCGAGATTCCTGTCAGGTTTAGCTCTTTTCGTCACGCTTGCCTGCCTGTGTCGCTTCTCTGCCTGCTTATTATTTAGTCCGGCTGCCTCTCTCTCCATCTGTGGCTTATTCTCTTATTCCTCTCCTTCCTCCTCTGCCTCTCAGTACGCTCTGGTCTACAAAGGTTTCAGCTTGCACCAGGATGATCTGCTCTACTGGCAGCTCCCAGCGCAGTTCACAGGGGACAAGGTAACTGTGAGAACTTTTGGGGTGACGTCATCTCCCGACCTCTGGTCAACTCTTCAAGTTCACAGAAAACACAGCACCCTCAGTCTGCCCCAGCCTTAAGTCCTCATCCTTATCCTTCCCATTTATTTTTTATTTATGTTTTCAATTCAGTTTAGTTTCAGGTAGTTTTCAGAGTGGGTTTGCTCGTTTTAGTTAAGTTTTTAGTAGTTTTCTTTTATCAGAACATGGGGAGTATTTGTCAGGGGCACAATTTAAGAGGTTTAAATTAGAAATTTCAATAGAAACGCAACACTTTGTGAAGGCAATTAACTGACATCATGTAGACATCCCTGTTTTCACAGGCTGAGCAATACTAAATCCTGTGCAACATGGTAACTTTAACAAAAACACCTGCTGATCCTTTACATCCTTCTAATACATCAAATTTAAAGGAACTGCACAGTGTGTTGCTCTAAGAAGCCATCTGGCATTGATTTGTGTTTCATCAAGGGAATTGCAACACTGTTAGACCTGGCAAAAGATCTAAAGCCTCTTCCTTGCTAACCATGTTTTAGGTGGGTTCTTATGGCGGTAAGCTCAAATACTCCGTCTCCTACGTGGCCGGTCCAAGAGGAACCATAATTGAGGATGGGGATGTCCAGATCATTGTGAGTATATGTCGTTATGCTGATTCACTGTTCCCTCCCATAGCTACGTTTGTAGCATTCACTGACCTGTCAGTGTTGTTCCTGTAGGGGAACGACATCACTTTGGTAGCTCGTCAGCCCTGGCAGAGGAGGCAGCAGGGCAGCAGAGAGACTCAGCGCTTCGAGATCGTCTTCAAAGAGGTGAGCGGCTCATGGAAGCACTGTTACTGTCACAACAGAAAGTGTGTCAGCAAGCATCTGGCTTGTAAAAGGGATCTATGACTTAACCTGCCATCTGGATTCTTCCTTGAGAAGGGCAAGCAAAACGATTCTCATGCAGGAATACATACATGATCACATTATAAGTGATTATTTATCAATGATACAGTCATGTTTTTTTACTGATCTCCTAAAGGCTAATAGGTTTTTCTTTCTTTTCCCGTGCTTCTCCTAAGTACAAGATACTGTGATGTGCATGAGAAGCTTTTCTCGTGAAAGTATCTCAATCTCTTTCAAGCATGGGGAACCAGTCTAAGGATAGCAACGTTTTGCAAACATGTGGCTAAAGTTAATATTTTACATTCTTTACATTCACAGAATGAAATCGGTTAACAGTTACCTTGTTGATGAAACTATCAGGTATATTTTGTTGCATTTTCAAGAAGATGAATAATTTCCACTCGGCAGCCATTCTGACTGGTATGCAGCTTGGTATGCAAAATAATATCATGCTCCTTAAGCCCTTTTAGGGGTGTTGTTGTTTTCTTTTTATAAAATATTCTTAATTAAACAATAAATATATATATAGTTTTTGCATGAGTAAAGCAAAGGATTTAATTTTGTTTCACAGGAAAACTGGCATCGTCCTGATGGCATGCCCGCCACCCGAGAGCACCTGTTGATGGTTTTGGCTGATCTGGATGACATCCTGATTCGAGCGTCCTACTCCACTGAGATGCGCTCCTCCAGTATCTTTGATGTCAACATGGAGGTCGCAGTGCCTAACTACAGCGGCCTGGCTCAGGCCCTCGAGGTGGAGCAGTGCCGCTGCCCACCTGCATACCAGGGACTCTCTTGCCAGGTATATGATTCCATCTTTCCGAATTGTTGACGTCACTGGAAGCAATATAAGCAAATTGTGCTTCATTAAAGTGCTAACATAGACAAAGCTGTGTCTCAACTCACACACTTCTGTATTTACACTTTTTATATTGAGAACACAGTCCGTTCACAATGACGAAGAATGGCTAAATGCAGTGCACTGCGAGTAACTGGATACTGCGCTCAAACAGGTTCAAAACCAACCCTGGGCCCTTTGCCGCAAGTTGCTCTCCCCGTCTCTCTCCCCTGTCCTCTCTTCAAGCTGTTCTGTTATTAAAGGCCATAAAAGCAAAAAAGTGTGGAACGCTGGTCACTACTCGCCTTCAGCGGTTGGCGTCTTTGCTACGGAGCGAAAGCAACGGGACCACCATCGTATTTTAAACTTGTGAAAATGGTGGAAGAGGATATGGTTGCGATCGAAACAACAAACACCGGACTATACAAATGTAATAACAACCACTACTCTGTTGTCAGATAGTGAGAAATCAAGCCAGTGTATATTTTGTCGGGCGACAATATTGGAATATTCCGCCTGGCTGCAGTTTACTATTAAAAAGAAGAAGAAAAAAAGTCATTTCTGATAAGTGTATAATGACTGTGCGCGATTTGAGACAACACTACCCTGTTGAAATTGACATACTACATAATTGAGTCCATATTGTAAAGAGTGTACTCACAGAAGTATCCGTATTGAGACAAACCTATAATGTCTCTTTAGGACTGCGCCCCTGGATATACTCGCACTGGAGGAGGTTTATACCTGGGCCACTGTGAGCTCTGTGAATGCAACGGCCACTCTGACTTCTGCCACCCGGAGACTGGCATCTGCACGGTACGTAGCACTAGATTGACGTACGTCTGATAATGTTCTTGTTGTACCTAGATCATTTTTAAGCCAAGGACCCCTTAACTAAAAGAGACAGAACTACTACATATATTGTATAAAATCAAGTTGAATATTAAACTGGGCCTTCAATAACGATTTAAGGCGACCTAAAACCTTTTTTTGCATAGAATACTAAGTCATTAAAATAGCCTAATAATTTATTGGCATAATTTTATGAATCATCTTTTAATGCTAAACATACAAATTAGAAAATTAGTACTGTACCACAGATTCCCTGGACAGTGAATCCTTAGGAGGAGCTGTATTTGTGGATGGCCTTAGAGACGACCTTACCTATAGGCCAGTAAACTTATTATCAGTTGGGATGTTAAGACTTAGTAATTTCTAATTTGGAGGCCCTCCTACATTGACCATGAATGACCCCCATGAGTCCCGGACCACCTGTTGAAGATCCCTGGGCTACTCCCTGGGCACATCTCAAAACGGATCCATTTTACCTTCCAGAGCTGCCTGCACAACACTCAGGGTGAGCTCTGTGAGCAGTGTGCTCCTGGCTTCTTTGGTGACCCCACTGCTGGCACTCCGGAGGACTGCCAGCCCTGCGCCTGCCCTCACACCGACCCAGACAACCAGTGAGTACTCAGTACTGGCTTGTATACCACCTTCATTGTTGGCTCCAGACAACTCTGTGTATGGCTTGCTCTTGTTTATACAGACAATTCTACTGTCTGGTCAATTTTGGAGATTAATGTCTATTATACAACAAGTAGCTCCAACCAGGCCATCTGATTGGTCAACTAGACTTTAAGAACGTGATCAAATCCGCATGACAGCACACCCAGAGCCTTTAGAGCACGCCGGGCGTGTCACTTAAAATGTTACTCCGCCATGTCCATGTCAACTTTATAGAGCTGAATCAAAACAGTTTTTGAAACATTTGTATTCATAAAATTAGGATCCACAGTGAAACACACAGACACTCTCCATCATACCTCTATAAAGTGATTGATCGGGTTAAACGACTCAATTCTTGTAAACAAAAGTTGTAAAAAACATTTAAAAACAGCCCATTGCATTTGAATTTAAATGTACAGGAGCTACATCTGTCGATAGAAAATGTTTATTAGTTACAACATGAATGAACTAGCAAAGTAGCTTTGTGTTATGTGCAGTATTTATTCTGTTTGGGAAATCCCAAGATCTCTACAAAGCTAACGTTAGCTCAGGTTGGCTGGCCACCTCAACAGGGAGTTGAAATAGGCTCTGTTGCTTTTTTCTATTTTAAATTGCAAATTGCCCCACAACATGAATACAGTTTGATTTTAACCATTGTTGTTTAATCACAATGTTACACTTGAGGGTGTGATTTAACGCCATATTATTGGCTTGTGTAATATTGCTTAATTATTTGCTTGTTTAATATTGCCTAATTATTTGCTTGTGTAAAATTGCTTGATTATTAACCTGTTCCTCCCTACTGATATGAAATATTACATTTTCCCTTTTTCCACTGACATCATCAGATTTTGTATCCTCACTTATTATCAGGATGCTGATGATCAGTCCTAGAAAAAAGCTACAGTATGTTGGAGAAATCCTTCAGTAAAATGAGACGGTTGCTTCCAGTGCCAATCCACTAGTTTTTGCTTTCAAGTGTCATATTTTGGTTACTTTACCTTGCTCTGCCTGCGTCAAAATATTCATAGCTATGTCCAGAGAATGTGACATTGAATTACTTGTCGAACCTTGTTTCTGCTCAACAATGTATCTTCTTCTGTGTGTGTGTGTGTGTGTGTGTGTGTGTGTGTGTGTGTGTGTGTGTGTGTGTGTGTGTTACTCATGTAAAAGGTTCTCGCCCACCTGTGAGAGCCTTGGAAATGGAAACTACCAGTGTACTGCCTGTCAGCCTGGGTACACTGGCCAGTTCTGTGAACGGTAAGATGACCAACACATCATCTTAAACTGGGTCAAAACAGTTACTAAGTAAAAATTTCAAGCAGCTCATTTTAATAAATTGCACGTACTTTCACAATAGGAATAAGTGCAATTTACCATGATGAAAAGTTCAAAAGCTAGAGAGAACATTGTCATTGACTCAAGTGTTGTTTCTGTGTCTGTTTTTACTATCAACAGATGTGCTTCTGGGTACGTTGGCAACCCACAGGAGAGAGAGAAGTGTCGCCCACATGACGGTAAACCTCCATTTTGCTTTAGTAGAAATATGACAGGAGAGTGCTTACCTTCATAAAAATATGTAAAAGAAGTAAATATGTAAAAGAAGATTGTGCCTTTGTTTCTAAAATAAAATAAAATGCTTGTGATTGAAATAACTACTGTAGGAACAATAAAAAACAAGACAACAAAACAAAAAAGACAAACAGAAGGACTGTATAGGAAAGCAAATTTGCATTTTCTAGGATGACAAAGGCAAAACCCGCCCTATTTTGCTTCTGATTGGCTTTGGTGCCTTTGTTGGTTGGATTGGTTTAGTTTTAGGCATAAGGAATGGAATTGATAATGGGTTTAGGGGTAGGGTAAGAATACCAGGATAAGCCAATCAGAAGCAGAGCAGGGCAGGACATGCCCCCGCCATCCGGGGAAACGCAGGTTTGCCTCCATGAAGTCACTGCAGTCGGCCAAGAAATAGTCCAGCACTAAACCCCCATAGACACAACTTGTCATTCTTACACTTGAGCATATACTGTAGTTGGATTTCGACACCAGGCCAGGCTAGCTGTTTTGCCCTTTTTCAAGTCTTCATGCTAAGCTAAGGAAACCATCAGCTAGCTGTGGCTTCATATTTAACAGGTACTGTAGATATGAGAGTGATATTGATTTAACAAGTTTAACAAGAAACACAAGTCGCCATTGGAGGGCGTCCATCCAGTTTTACCTAACGAGACAGAAATAAGAAGTCCAGTGACTGAGCTCATTTATTGAAGAACCACTTTGATGCCGCTTGTTTTGATGTTCTCAGAGATGTTCCTGATGCCTTTGTTATGAACTTTGCAGTTGCAGCATCGCTGGTGGTGAAGGTTTATCCGGAGAGGGTCCTGTCCCCCCCGGGTAGCCCTGTCACTCTCCGTTGCCAGGTGTCCGGCTCTCCTCCACACTATTTCTACTGGTCCAGAGAAGATGGACGACCAGTCTCCAGCAGCGTTGACAGACGCAGACAAGGTACGACACACACTTCAAAACAAAAACATTTAAAACTTTATATATGGTTTGAAACATAGTGGCTTGTGTCTTTTGGTTTGTAGTTATGTGATTGGCTGTAGCTTTTGCCAATTTTTACTTGAAGTTTTGATTTGCTAAAGGCCTCTGTCACTCCCCGATGTGAGTCGAGTGCAGATGTGAGTTGCCAATGCTCAGATTGAAATGGTTCACAGCATAATGTGTCATACAGAATTTTTTGAAAATCATGAAATAATAAACTTTTCTCATTACAAACAATAACATTGATTGCTAACGTTAGCTCAGAACGCCATTCAGTTAACAGCCTGTTTTGTGTTTGATGCTAACGTAGACAGCAGTGAACCAACTACATTATGTAGGTCCATTTTTACTGTAATAACATTACAGAAGTATCTTGTTTGCATCTTGTTGTATCTACTCGTTGCTAAGTGACGCATGCGTGACTCACATCTGCACTCTGGGGAGTGGCAGCCTCTTTTTTTCTTACCGTCAGGGTGGAACATGATTAATCACCAGCACTTTTTTCTTACTTTCACAGTACACACTTCAAACACATGGCCACAACTAGTGTGGGATGGATGGAAGTAATAATATCCTGTAGATCCAATATTTAATAATAACCCAATAATGAATAATGAAGGTCCCGTCCAATGATAGACATATTTTGTGTATCTAATTTATTTTTTCTTTCTCCCAGCTGGTCTGGAATTCTACCCCCCTTCATATTACTTTGGTTTATGGTATGAGTGTTGGTGTACATATGTTGTGTTTTTTTCTTCTTCCTTGTCTTATCTGTGTTAATGTTTGAATACCATGTGATTCGATCTTTTACTGCAACCTAATTTCCCTATGGGGACAATAAACATGAACTGAACTAATGCACCCTTTCTTTTTGGTTTATTTCTAAACAAAATGCATCTAATAAATGAACATAAAAGACAATCTTATGTGTGAATCCGACGCCTGTTGCTCATCTGTGTGTGCAGGAGCCGAGCTGTACTTCTCCAGTGTCCAGCCGGGCGATGCCGGAGTCTACATCTGTACCTGCAGAGACCAGCGCAGCACCAACAGGAGCCGTGCTGAAATTGTTGTCACAAGTGTGTATGCTCTCACTGCCATAGTAGCAATTGTTTTTCCCTCATTACAGAGCACACAACATATATACCATCCATAGTTTAACACATTTGCTTATGCACAGATAATTGAACACCTCATTCTTCAATACAGATGACTCTGGTGTGGTGCATTCTTGGTATTTGGAGTTTTGAAGGTGCCGGGATAAGCATACTGCAACCAATCTTGCAAAAAATAAAAATGTATTAATTTAAAGTAAATTGTAAATGTTATTAGTCATACCACTGGTTAATGAAATGACTTGTATCTGATGTTGAACAGACTGGGTTTGATACATTTTGGCAGGATTGCTGTAGTTTATCAGCTATAAATGTACATTCCACATCTACCTTCATGGATGAGGAAAAGGCAGAAAAAATAACAGAAAGTCCAAAGATGTTCTACTGCTGTTATGCCAACATATAAACAGGCAGTTATTTTTTTACAGGCTACCCTTTTAATCGGTTTGCTTTCATTTTGTAATTTGCGGTACACTACCTGTATTTATGAGCAATCAGTATTAATTGTGTCTCTGCCTTTGACCAGGTGTCCCATCCAAAGCCATTGAGGTTACGGTCGAGGAGCCCAAAGCCCAGACTGTCAGGGTCGGGTCTACTATCAGCTTCATCTGTACTGCAAAGAGCAAGGTAAGCGTCACCAGAAATACAGTACATTTAAAGGAATAGTTCACCATGTTGGGAAATGCTCTTATTCACATTCTTACCGAGAGTTAGATGAGAAGTTTATGGGCCATATTTTAACTGAAACACAAGTATCAAAAGGCATACGCAAGAAGCTTTGTGGGCAGATCTTGGGAGCTGTTGCAATTATACCGGCGGGATGAATGAAATCTCAAATGGGTTGGTCTGAAATAGCTACATTACTCATAGGTGTGGTTTTTGTGTGACGTGCAATAAACCAATCAGAGCGTTATTTAAAATCCCCTTTAAAAGCAGGCGCGCTTGTTCCATGGTGCATTGCTATTATAATGGTGGATTTGCTAGGCGAGAAGAAGAAATGAAATGTCACAAAAACATACTTTCCAATATTTTGGGCTCACTGAATCACAAGGGTATGAATGCATGGTGATATTTTTGCAATATAGTCTAACATTAGACGGGGATTTCCTCGCTATAGACGATGCAGCTCTTCTGTCTCTCCTCTCCCGGGCTGCTGCTGGAGCGTTTGGGTTAAGGGGCATCAGCACATGCAGTTCAACATCACATCACCTTGAGTCGTCCAATAGTTCCTCATTTATGTCATCAACACATCCACGATTCATGGAAATGTTGTGTAAGACATATTTTTCCTTGTATTTTTGTATGGTATTTATTTTTCCTTATAATTATGTATGGTATTTATTTTTCCTTGTATTTAAATACTAGACTGCCCTCGGGAGCGCAAGTTCATTGCCTAATTTACCAATGTGAGTGAAAAGCCTGCAAAATAGGAATTATACGTGATGCGTTAGTGTACAAAGGCAGTTGCGCTGGGTGCAAGATATTGCTCTAATACTACCATGGAGGCTAGCTTTGATTAGCATAAAGACTAGAAACGGGGAAACTGCTAGCTTGGCTCTGTCTCAAATGTAAATCTCCATACATCAGCTCCTCTAAAGAAAACTTCCTGTTGGTGGCCTGACAACTTCTCAGTGACTAAAAGCCTCGGCATAACCCGCCCTGTAAAACCACAAGTTGTTGCTTTTACACTTCTATTTTTATACAGATTAAACAAACATCATATAATGTGTCAATTAGGAGCTATAGAGCTGCTGCAAGGCACATTTTGTTATTTTTGGCAAAGCCGGTGGTTTCCCAATGTTTCCAGTCTTCATGCTAAGCTAAGCTAAGCTAATCATCTGCTGGCTCTAGCTTCATAGTTAGCATACAGACATGAGAGAGGGACTGTATTGATCTTCTCAGCAAGAAAGTGAATGCAAAAATAAAATGCCATACTGTTATTTTAACACAAGAAGTTTTCACTTTGTGCTGACTTTATTTGTCATGATTATAAAACTCTAAAACTATGTTGCAGTCCAATGAAGTGTATGTATGATAGAAAGCACATGTTCGTAGTGTTGGTGCATGTTGCTATGATGCTATAAGCACATACTGCAGAACATTTAGCCTATATTAAACAGTTGATCTGTAGCCGAACAACAACAAGAGCATTTTTCTCCCATGTTTGAGATTGCGTGCATCTCGTGATTTGTGTGTGTATGTGCTCCTGTCTCCACAGTCCCCAGCCTACACCCTGGTGTGGACACGGATGGGTAACGGCAAGCTGCCAAACCGGGCCATGGACTTTAACGGCATCCTGACAATTCAGAACGTCCAGCCCGAGGATGCAGGTGTCTACGTTTGCACGGGCTCCAACATGTTTGCCATGGACGAGGGAAAAGCCATCCTCTACGTGCCAGGTTCGTGATCCTCTTGGCAGCGCATTCCATTACCCATCACGCCCTGCTAACCTACCAGCTCTGGCTCCTGTAGTTCCCCCCCTAAACTTGAGTCTCCCTCCAGCTTGCTGTGGTGCATGTTTCTCTGTTTCCCTGTGTCTGTCATCATGCACTATAAACACTCAGCTCTTGTTTAACAGCACAGTAAGCTTGCATTTCTAACTCCCTTCCCTGTTTTGCCTTCTACTCTCAGATATCAACATAAAAGCTGATCTTTTTGTCATACTGACAGTCCCTCTTCTTACTTGCCTTTTTTAACTCGCTGTCTTGTATGTCTGATCCCTGGATTTTTCCTAGACTTAATATGAAGAACTACAGCTTGTGGGTTTGGTTAAAAACTAAAATTGTAGAGTACATATTTTTCAGATAACATATGGGGTCAAGTATGCAGTTTAAGGTGTAACTAATGGGCTTTTAAAAGTCATGACATCCACTACACTTAGGCCAAATGAGCACTCTTTCGGATCAGTGATTTGTAGGTACTGGAATGCTTTCCGCCAACGCTCTACTGCAGATTATTTTGTTTCCTCTTCAAATTTTTTCACATGGGTTGAATTAATTGGTGGTGGTTTAGTTGCTTCTTGATCCCTGGTAGAGTTGCTGGTTTCTGCTGTTTGAGGTTTCACTAGCAGGGTGCTGGATTCTGGTGTCTTGAACTTTGGGCTCCTGGGGCCACTTCCTGCCTGAGCTATAGTGTATAATGATGAGGAGGAATGTGGATGCCACCACTGGTGCTTAGTGACTCACATTCAAAGAGGACTTCAGTGTATCTGGAAGAACGGTGAAGTAGGAGGAACACCCCCAACCCCCACAATTTCTTTGTGATGTTCCACTCCATACAGTATTCCTGTCTGAAATTACTGTCTGCCGAATGAGCAAAACGGTGCTATTAGCCATGCAGTTGGTTGAATTCCCTCTCTTAAGATGCTGTTATACTGCTGTAATTTCACTCCTTCATTCCTTTAGTCTCGGCAAAAGTCTGTCCTGTTTGTACCAACTGTTACTTGTCAGATTAAATTGGTAAAACATTTAAGATCTGACTTGAAATGCAAAAGAAAAGGGAAACAATCAGGTTTTTTTATCCTAATTTTGTCAATAATCATCCTTAATTGTATATCATGGTCTTTTATTTATCCTGTCAATGTTGTTGGCACATTTTCTTTTTTGAGTGAAATATGTAACCTTGAAATGTTTCCATGAAATCAAATATATCAGATGAATTGAATTAAATGAATTTTTCTTGTATTTACCATGTGAATGCCATTACCTTTTATGATGTGTTTTTACAGTTAGGCAATTTGTGTTTTATAAGACAATATGTAATATATCTCTGAGAATATCTTACGCTTCAATTACATGTCACATTTAAAATACATTTTTTATCATTTCATCGTCGTTACTTTACAATAACTGCATTAGCTTTATTTGTTCATTCATGACTCAAAGGCTATATGATTGAAAATATATCCAAAGGTGCTTTTGTAAAGATTTTTACTCTCATTTTTTATAAACGTTTCTTTTGAAAGATGTAATGCACACATGTCACATTGTAATGTATTTATCTTAACTGTGAAAAAAATTGTTAAAAAGAGAAAATTGATTAAAATAATTGATCCAAATGATTTGATAATTCATGGATGGGGCCCATTTGCATATATTACTTTGATTAATTTAGGATAACCACAAGCTGTATGTTAGCTTTTTTTAACAGCTGAGATGAAACTAGGGTCTCAGTGTTTTAAAACTGCTTCCTGCTACTAACCTGCATGCCTCATTTGTGGCATTTCTGCATAACTCCATCTCTTCTTGTGCCGCTGCAAAGTTCTCAGAGTCATTATTTCTGATTGTACGTGAGTATGTGTTTTCTTGATTTTGAACTTAGAGCATAAGCAGCATTGTGAATCATTGTGTTTTTGATTTTGGTTGGTGTTAAGTGTGAGATAAGCATGAACTGTTACATTCCAACGGACATTCTAACCAACATACTTCAATTCACGGTGTTCTTCATTTTCTCAATAAATATACCAGGTGAGTGTGAAAATTGAATGCACATACAGTAGCTTTGAACTAAATGGCACTGACCATCATGATAAAAACGTCAAAAATGAATCCTCAAAAAAAGAAAATGAGTTTGTCTGGCTGGTGCCAGTTGAATTCAGGTTCATGATTTCTTTAGCATGTTTCCATTGGAGTTTTGTGGAATCAATTGGACAAAACCACAGCGGCCTACATTTGGAGATGGATAAGTGTCTCCCCGGGATATTGGGAGGTAAACTGCTGCTACCTTGAAACCTGATCTGTCAGTTTACCTGTCCCCTTCCTCCCACAACTCCAGAGGCCTCACAGACTCAGATGTTTTACACAGCCTATGAAATGTTTGAAGGATACGGAAAGAGTAAGTCCGCATGGGCATGGTTTCCTCTCTGCCGGGCTCTCTGGATGGACCCGTCTCTCCACTCTCTTTATCTTGCATGCACTCTTCTTCCTCAGCATGGAAAAGATGGTGGCCTTGTAGCGCCCATGTACAGTCAACTAAGCAGCATCTGCAGAAACTCTCTACATTAGACGACCCAGAGAAATGGCTGTCTTATGGTCTTGGTAAACAAGAGTCTTTAGTCAAACTTGGATCTAAAGATTTGTTTCCAGTAGATCTGAGTTATTGAGTTGTTGTCTAAGCTTGGATTGTACATGAGCGTTACTGGCTCCTACATGGCTCTGTGGGTTCATTGGGGTCCATCACTGCAGGAAAAAGTGCATGTTCATTCTATGGGCAACTCCTCATGAATGTTGAGTCAAATTTCCATCATTGAAAAAAAGATTAGTCTGTGATGTACAGCGGCTATAGATCATACTGTAAAAAATAGAAAAATATAGAAAATAATTTTTCAAATGCACTTTAGATCATAGATGACAAACCTGTTATAACTTAAGAGAGGATAATTAATAGGATCATGTAGGGAATTACCCGCTAAACATAATAAACATATTAAAGACTATTATATGAAGTAATATTTATTATAATTAAAATGATTGGACGAAATAACAAAATCCCTTTAAGTTAATTGGATTACATTACTAAGCAAATTGCCATATAATCAGGTTTAGTGAAAGGGGACATTTATAGATGATAGATGCTTACTTATAATGTCTCCACATTCAGAGACAAGAGTAGCCCTTCTTCTTTCACTTTGTACTGTTCTATTTCCTTTTCCTCCTCAGGAAACCTACTATAATAAAAAGTAGCTGTCCTCTGGGCTTCAAACATCATACTGTGCTTAATACATCCCATCACAACCTCGTTACATCATAGCTGAATGTGGGTCGCAGACCTGTGTCCAGTATGAGAGGCCTAGTTTCAGTGCGTCAAACAGATGGAAGTGGACTTAAAATAACAGTGAATGTGATATTATTGGATTTTAGGCGAACTTTAATAAGAAGTTACAGATCACATACATGGAAAGTGTAAGAAAACACATTTTTACTCCTTCATCTCCTGCATCTAGCCATGAAGCTAGGTTTAATTTTACTTTCCAGATTTAGAGATAAATGTCTTTACTGCCTTCCCAGAGGATGAATCCAATGACTTTGGTGATCCCCTGACTTTTCATTCAGAGCCACCAGCAGATCAAGGTTTTCACTTAAGTTGTGAAATATCTCAACCTCTTTAAGGTAGATTGGCACTACATTTTGTAGAGACCTTGTGAACACGATAATCATTACACCAGCTCATCATTAGCATTTCAGCATTGCCAGCATTTTTTCTCAAAGTAGCACTGTGCAGTACAGTCTCATGGAGCAGTTAGCATGTCTATAAACACTTAGTCTAGGATCAGATTTAATTTGATTTGATTGTAGGAATGTGTAGAGTTTTGTAAAGCTCAATGGTAAAATCAGTGCATCAAGAGATGAAACTTAAAGTTAGCCCTTAGTGGTCCCCTAAGACTGTATGTGAAGTCTCTTTTATAGAGACCTTAGTGGTCTCCTAATACTGTATCTAAAGTCTCTTTTATAAATAAAGTGAATTTTTTATTCCAAGAGACCTTTAAAGGGTCAATTCACCCAGGTTAAGGCACAAAGGTCAGAGATTCAAAGCTTAGCCCAGGCTTGCGCAGTCCCAGAGGTTTTCAGCGTGCTTAGATCATACTCTTACTCCTCCCTCCCTCCCTCCCTACTGAAGGGACCTTTCTTTTCCTCTGTCACCCTGGGATCACACGGGATTGAATACAAAGTCCAGCAGCCAGCCAAACTGGCTCAGGCAGCAGTACGTCCTGAGGCCGTGCCAACGCCTGCCTGCCACTTGTCATCTGTTTGGTCTGCTCTGAAGATTAAGACTGCCAAGTGTGAGGGTGAGGGCACAGGCAGAGGCCTCTCTCAGTCCGATCAATTCATTATAATCAAAAGCATTCCCACAGCTTAATGTAACGCCCAACCAGTGGTTGAAGACGCCTGACAAGGTTTCATATTCCACTTCACCACCACACCAATAGAGCAGTCTGCATTCTCACTCTTTATTTCTCCACATGCCTCTGGGAAGTCTCAATCAAGCTGTGTTTGACTGGTGTGTCTCCATCTGTAGCGGCAGAGGGTGCTGCACCTGTGGCTACCATCACTCCCTCAGTGCTGAATGTCCAGCAGGGCCAGCGGGCAGAGTTCCGCTGCACAGTGACCGGGAACCCAACCGCTGCTATTGAATGGAAAGGTATGGCCGGTTAGTTCTCCATGTTTGCAGTGTTTGGTGCAGGCCTTGTTGCGTCATATTCAAAGTCATTTCAGAGGAAATGCTGTTTTCTGTTGGATGTTTCCACAAATTCACCTCAATATGTAGGTCACAGCTCTTAACCCTGCAGCCCTCAGTGACTGTGTGATTGTTGCAGCAGGTCCAGGTAACAGAATGAGTCCCAGAGCTGAGGTCCGAGGTGGCGTACTGACCTTCGCAGCAGTGGACCCAGCTGATGAGGGAGAGTACACCTGCAAGGCCCTGAACACTCATGGGGAGCACATAGCACGGGTTTCCCTCTATGTCCAAAGTATGCTTTGTGTGTGTGTGTGTGTGTGTGTTTGTGTGTGGATTGTGGAGACATGTACATTGTGGGGACTCCCCTCCCTTTTGGGAACAAAACGTCCCCACTATGTAAATATTTAGATGTTAATATAAAGATAATTTTACTGGTTAGGCATGTATTGGTTAATGTTAGATAGGTCGGGTAAAGTCCCCAGGGAGTTCTTGTAAGTCAATGTAATGTTCCCTTAAGTTATGGATGGATGGATGAGAAATAACATAATCTTTCTCTCAAAAATGTAGTTTATGTAATGTAGTAATGTTTTGCTGTAACGCTACATTTTAGCATGTCCCAGGTACATTTTTCAGTTTTATTCCACAACAAAAGTTCATGTTTTTCAGAAAAGTAAAACAGTTAACTTAATTGGGGACTGCACAAGTGGTCTAGGAGGTTGTGGTGAGTATATTTAGTTTTTTTAAATAATACAAATTTATTTTTTTGGTCAGAGTCCAACCCAAGTGGCCTAGGCACCCTGCCACAAGTCCAAGTCAGTCCCCAAAAAGTTGAAGCCCACGAAGGCGATAACTTGAGGTTGTACTGCCGAGCCACAGGAGTGCCCACCCCTAAGCTCACCTGGCTGAAAAACGGAGGACAAATCCCTCCACAGGTGAGACGCCTCCTGCTGCCTCAGTGCCTTGATGATGACTTTAACATGGATTGATTACTCTATTTACATCCTGCTGTGCTGTGTCTCTATCCTGCACTTCAAGGTGTGTCCGGTGCCGATGGAATTGCATCATACTGTGTCAGTTTTTTATGACTGTTTCCACATTTTAACCATTTACCTTTATTTTTCCCCTCTGTTTGTCTCCTTTTTTTTTATCCCTCCCTGTTCTGACGTTTGCTCAGGCCATTCCCTCTCACGGTTTCCATCAGTTTAAAAGCAACAGTCTCGATGTGTTACAGAGACGTATTGAGGAGCTGCAGGTCTGTCCATCTGTCCGCTGTCTGTCTGTCCTGTCTCGTAGTTCACCACCAACCATTGTCCTCTACTGACCTCGTCTTCACACATTGTCCACTAAGTGCATGATCAAACTTGTCCTTGATTCACACGTTGTAATCCCTGTTAATTCACCCCAGCTGCTCACTAAATCCATTTAAAACCAAATACATCAAAAAAATCAACCAGCTGGGTCTGGCTGTTTTCTTAGTGTATTTGCATGCGGTACAAGTTTTTATGTTGCGTTTTATTAATACAAGTGCTCCATAGTCTTTTTTGTTTTGTACTGTCCCCATCATACCATCCCTGACTTGTTTGGGCTCTCATCACTCAGTTGACCCTCATCATTCCATTGAGTGTATTAACAGGACTAAGTATACAGGAGGTACTGTAGGTATTTCAGACATATTTTGCACCATGCCAGTCGCAGCCCTCTGCCCCCCTACCCAAGGGGGTATTGTGTTAGTCTGGTTTTCTGCGCAGCCCTCCTCGGCTCGACGAGGGCTTCGGGGCCTGTTTAGTTCTGCCTCAGAGAGCCGCTGCGTTGTGTCAGCCTTTCCCAGGGGGAGCCGGGCTCTGCCGTGCGACCACGCAGAAATTCTGTATGCTCTAGCAAACGGCTTGCTTTGAAAACTCCTCAATGGGTTCAGACACACATTGAGCCCGGCCCCGCCTTAGCCACTGCTCGGTTTAGCCTCCATCATGGTTGAATGGGCTGGAGCTAAGCAGCTTTGTCCATGGTTGCCACAACACCCCCCGGATACAGTAATCCCTCCCCAGACCCTCCCCTCCTGATTCCCCTCCCCTCTGGGGTGTTTCCAAACTTCATGAAAGCTCATTTCCAGTCTTGCTGGGCCTCTGACTGCCATGTGGAGTAGTGTACAAACAAGTGAAGTTGTTGATTGCTCGGGAGCCAGACAGTCATGGGAGTTCTTAGAAATGAGTGTTGAAATGATTTTTGATGGTGAATACTTTGATTTCCAGGGCACTGGCTAGTGATTATTCTCAGACTTTGGACTGCTGTATAATGCTTATTAAGTAACCTCTGTCTCAAATCAATGTGTCACAAACTGTCAATTCTAACTTCTTCTAATTTGTTTCATATTCTGAATCAATCAAAATCAATCCTCAATCATTGATCTTGTTTTAGAATAAAGATGATTTAGTCATCACAAATCATGGTGTATTAACAAATTATAACCCCACCAATCATTGTAGAAATGTTGCCACTACTTTGTGCAGTTTCATGTGCATAATAGTGTCATAGAAATCATGAACCAAAATCCATTTACAGAGAGACCGAACTGTAGCAATAACAGCTCTTGTCTTGTCTTAAAGATCCACGCTGTAGTGTAGTGCTTTTGTGTTAGCTATTAGTAATGTCATAATGTCAGCTTTGTCATATTTGTGTTGTTTCAAGCCACATGACAGGTAAGTGATGTGCTTTGTCTTCACTATTTGAGTCGTGTGTTTTTACGGTGTAAATATTAGTAAAATCCTTCAAATGAAATGTAATGCACTGTGGTGTATAGCATGGCAGCGATAAGGCGGTGTAAATGAACTAGGTGTCCAATCTCGTCTCCTATTGGTGTGTCTTCTCCAGGCCCGCATGGACCGCACCGACATCGGGACTCTGTTCATCCCCAACATCCAGATATCCGACTCGGGCACTTATATGTGTGTTGGCAGCAACAGCATTGGCTCAAATAGTGCTCCCATTAAAGTATCTGTGCTCAAAGGTGAGTCTGTATTTCCAGTACTTAGTTATTTTCTACTGTTAATTTTCTTTAGTTTATCCGTTTTTTTTGTCATTTTATGACATTGTCCATTGTGTGTATCTTCTCGGTCTCGGTTTTCTTATCACCTTTTGAAGGCTATTTAATGTTTTATGTCTTTTCGAGAAGGAATACAAAACAAATCTCAAAAGCCCTTGCCTCAATTGTGAATAACTTTTTAATGTTACTTCCAAACACCAATCTGTACTGTTTGTGCAGCGGACCAAAGCTCCTCAGTGGTCAGCATCCAGCCATCTATAGCTGATGTCCAGGAGGGCCAGAGTCTGGAACTCAACTGTTTTGCCCCTGGAAATCCTCCTCCCCAAGTCACGTGGACCAAAGCCGGTGGACGACTCTCCTCCAACCACCAGGTATTCACACAACAATGCAAAAATGGAAAGTGCATCATTGTGCCCACATCTGATGATGTGGGCATGACGGATGTCTACATCTTTGAATGTGATGCAGCAGAAACATACGTTCCTAACACATCTGTAATGTGGTTATTTGGGTCATAACAACTGCACAGCACTGACATTAGAGTTATTATGAACAACTGAACACATCTATTTAGATTCTGTAGCCCGATGTGTACAGCTTGAGTTCTTCTGTACAGGCACAGTAAACTGATTTATGCAAACTAACTCTTAGTTAAAATGATGGATAGATAGATAGATAGATAGATAGATAGATACATACATACATACATACATACATACATACATACATACATACATTCATACATACATACTTTATTTATCCTGGTTTCTGTTGCAGCAACTTAGAACACTTCAGACAAGATAAAAAACAAAGAAAGATACATATTTCTATTATTTGCCGGTAGTAGTAGCATTAGAGGCATGAGTAGTATTATTTCATCAGAAGTAAAAGGGTGAGATGATGACTTTTCTTGTAAGCTGAAAAGAACTGACTCCCTTCTTTGTTGGCTGTGTGCAGGTTCTGGGCAGTCAGCTGCGGATCCAGTCAGCCACTCCAGAGGATTCAGGGGAATATATCTGTCGGGTGCAGGGCAACCCTGGGAACCCAGGATCTCATGTCCACCAGGCCTCTGTCTCTGTGTCGGTCACTTCATCTTCTTCACGTAAGTTAGTCAGCACTACAGGCCTCATACAGGTGGTACAGTGACTGTCTTGCTTGGAAGACAGAACAAAACAAACCCACGTACAAATGTCCCCTCTGTACTACACTGTGCTTAATGTCAAAAAAAGTGATTAGACATGACAGCATAATTACCCGGTAAACAAAACTGATTAAAACTGACTAAGATTTTAAATGCTGTGGCAAGCAAATATTTTTTTAAATGTGCATCATTCCTCAAAAAACATCCTGAAACACGTCTAATGTTTTGCATCTGCAGAAAGTTTTGAACAATACATCAGATGAATTAATGAATGAATTGTATTTACATAAGTAAAGGCATTTGCATGCAGAAAAAGCACAAATTGTTGCAGAAAAATGTATTGAAATTTAGGAAATTAAGCTTTTGATGCTCAAAGTTTTTTTGGGGATGACCCAGACTCCCCAGTTATAATTTGCCCCCTCCAAATGTTGAAACAAACCTAAATGCTAGATAGATGGAGATTCAAGATTCAAGATTCAAGATATTTATTTGTCATATGCACAGATTTTACACCATGCAATGAAATTCTTAAGTTAAGATCTTAATCCTTGCTGATGGCAGCATCAGTCAGAGGCTGGGAGAAACCCATTCGGGGCAGGGTATTACATGGCAGGGTGTTTTTCTCACACTAACACAGCCTTACTTCATGAATGTACTGTACTTTCCAGTTGTACTTTCCAGTGTTTCCCAATGACCTCAGATTGAATGATTTTCCTCGCTACTGTCCCATGATCTCATCCTCATTCACTCCTTCCTGGACTTCAGTTATGTTTGAGTTCTTTTACTTCTGCCAATGAAGCATTTAGTCACATTGAATAGCAATTTATTACTTCAGGTTTCTGTGAATAATACTGCAGCTAAATGAAGTGAGATCATCACAGTCACATCACAGCAATGCGTAAATACAATCTGTCGGGAGTATAAAACGCTGGTTTCAGTCTGTCAAATCTTTTTTAACTACTATAACTAAATAACTAAATAATGCCCACTGCTGTCTTAGCTTGATTCATTTGAACTCTAACTGCAGGTCTTCAGAGTCCAATCATCGCCATTGAGCCCCACAGCGCTGCAGTGCGTGTGGGGGAGTCGGCCAGCTTCAGGTGTAGGGTGTACAGCGGACAGCAGCCTGTCAGACTGGAGTGGAAACTGGCCAACAACCAGCCGCTACCAGGTAATAACCGCACACACACACACACACACACACACACTGAGGAATAAACCTGTTTAATGGGCTTAATGTGCACTGATTTTATGATGTAATTATTCACAAGCAATTACAGCTGCAGCCCACCCATGAACCCACCCATGAAGTGCAGAACTGTTACTCCTCCGGTCACTTAATGACTCATTTAGAACCCTTTTCTCTAGACTTGCATTAACATTTTGCGTCTGTTAAATATTGCATGTCATTAGTCTAGGCAAGGCAAGGCTGCTTTATTTATACAGCATTTCAGCAACAACGCTGCTTTACATAAAACATTAAAAAGCAGATAAAGACAGATACAAATATATAAACAGCTAAAATAAAATAAGACCGGAACAATAAGAATAAGATAAGAACTGCAAGAACATAAGTTACAGTGCACTGTAATAATTGAACACTTATTGTAAGAAATGCAGCACCAAAAGGTCTTTAGCCTTAAAATAAAGGAACTGAGATTTGCAGCGGACCTGCAGTTTTCTGGGTGCTTGTTCCCGATATGTGGAGCATAAACACTGAATGCTGCTTCTCCATGTTCAGTTCTGACTCTAAGGACAGAAAGCAGAGCTGTCCCAGACGATCTGAGAGGTCTGGCTGGTTTAGAATTCAGCAGATCAGAAATGTATTTTGGCACTAAACCAATCAGTGCTTTATAAACCAAAGGAAGTATATTGAATTAAATTCTTTGAGGGACAGGAAGCCAGTGTTAATACCTCAGAACTAGAGTGAAATGATCCACTTTCTTGGTCTTAATCGTTTAGATTTGATGAGACAAAGGCACTTAAAGGCTTTTCTTCACCAAACATATCAGTGCTTTCTGCTGTGTGTTATATTCAGTAGTTTTTTCCATGTCAGCTTTTCCCTCACACTTCAGCTTACTTTTTTTTAACACTTTACAGCCCTAACTTTGAATATCTTCAAGGGTTGTTTTAGACCCAAGGGTGAGAACTACTTAGGTTAAAGGGCTAATTCAGCGATTTTAAATTGGGGGCACTGAAAAGACACAAAAACAGTGGATCGTACACTTCCCATAATGCACCTAATGGCATTTTGCCATTAATGGTACCTGCTCGACTCGCTTTGACTCAGTTGCTGTGCCCGTCCTCCTTTTTCCATTGCAGATTAGTACCGCCTCACGCATGAGGCGAGTGTGGCTGGTCGTCAAAGCAGGAAACTGCTGGGACCTAACGCGACACACACAGAACGTGGAAGGTGTTTTGGATTCCCAGCATGGGGCTGTTTGCCACAGCCAGAAGACAAATTTAAAAAACGCTATAAATGGCTTCTTTTATTAGACTGCTACTGCCTCTTAAATGCCCACTTCAAACCTCACCTTCCAGTTTGTAATGCTGACATTCTGGCTGAGACTGCCGTTATGACATCATCAGGGCTATTTAAAAAAAAATCATTATAAAGCTCCCTCCAGAGCCACAGACCACATCATATAACTATGTTTGCTTTGTAGTGCCTATCATGATGGGTAAATATAATGTATAAAATCAGTATTTAAATTGCAGCATCTGCAGCAGGTCTAATTTTTAATTTGCTCCTCTGTTCTGCAGATAATGTTAAAGTTGGCAACGATGGTTCTATCGTCACCATCACCAATGCCCGCCCTATGAATCATGGTGCCTACCGTTGTGTGGCGAGCAACCCGTTCGGCATCACCCAGACCATTGTGTCTTTGATTGTCAAAGGTAAGCCACATTTCAGACATTGCACACTCATAAAACTCTAAGTGAAGGGTTCCCTCTAGTGGCTGATCCAATACAGAACTATACCAGTATTATGTGTCTGTGCCCCCAGAGTCTCCTGTGGCCACTGTCACTCCTGTCGGCCCTATGCATGTCAGGGTGGGCGAACCCATTAACCTGGAATGCCAGGCGTCAGGGGAGCCCCGCCCCTCAGTCTCATGGCACAGGCTGGACAGGAACCGTAAGATCATGCTGAGCAGCCCTGTGCCCATGGAGTTCAATGCAGTCATGCAGGTACTGGTAATGTTATATGAGTATACTGTTATGTATGTATGTCTGATAACACCATCAACACCTGTAGAACTGTTTAAGTTATACAGCTCTTATGTGTTGTTATTAAAAGATTTGGCTTTAAGTCAATGTTTGACATCACATTGCTTCCATTCTGAATGTGTGTACGGAGAGATCAAAGACTGTAAAGTTAGTGGATGGAGCATCTGTGACGTCACCCATTGGGTTTGTCGACTGCCAATTTGAAGCCTAGAGCGGCGGTACGGGTGTGTCCGTCTTGGTTTTTTGTAACCTGACAAAGCATTTTTTAGGAGAGGGTGTAGCTGGGGATGACCAGGCCAAGCCAGTGTTGTTGGGGTTACAATGGCGCTAAGCTAAACACTAAAGGGGAAAAATCCTGTTTTTTGTAACCTTTCTGAAGCGATCCAGGGGAGATTTAGTGATGGTTAAACATGGACCTGTGGGTACTGATCATAGACCTAAGTAACTGTTTTTAAATGTGTTTATGAGTAAATTTGGATTGGATATGATTCATCTGCATGTACAGCAGTACAGAAAATCTTAAAACTTTCCCTTTAAGTTACCAGCTAATGCTAGCAGTAGCTAACTAGCTTGTTTGGCAGAACGCTGAATATAACAATTTTAATCATAACCCCTTTGAAGTAATAACCCACAGTGAGAGGGTCAACCCTTATGATATTGATATTGACATGGACATCATCCAAAAACAAGTTTGGGTCTGTTTAAATGTACACAGTGCCATGGTTAGCGTTGCTAAGCCTCTCTTATGATTGACAGGTTGACGTGCAGCCACGCCTCTAAAGCATCCCCTGCTTTACGGTCTATCTTAAAATAAATAGGACCATAATGTACAAATTATGGTCATCATGCTGTATTGAAGAAGAGTTATGGTCATGAACTCATAATGAAGAGGTTTATTAACTAAATAATAATACATCATAATAAATTGAAAAGTAGGGTAATTTCGCCATAGACTACCATAGAATCTGACTTCTTTTTGGAGCCAGTGGAGTCGTCCCCTGCTGGAAATGAGATAGAATGCAGCTCTAGGGCGCTTTCAGATTGATTTCACTTCTCAGACCCATACGCTACATCCATTACTAGTTTGTGGGTGAGATATATGCTTTTTTTCCTCTTGCGCAGATACTGGTGGCACGTCCGGAGGACAGTGGCACGTATGTATGCACAGCTCGCAACAACGAGGGCACTACTGAGACCAAGGTGGAGGTTATTGTAGAGGGAGGCTCTCAAGTACCCACAGTGCCCAGGGCCTCTGTTCCTGAGCCGCTAATGATTGTGGTGGAGGGACAGTCTGCCACGCTGCGCTGTGAGGCCCACGGTAATGATGAAAAAAAAAAAAAAGTCTAATTTATACAGCTGGAATTCACCTGAAGCAAAGTTTTGTATTAACACTACCAAAGACAGTCTAAAGAAATTCCTACACCATCTTTTTTATTGTACGTGAACACCATAAGAAAAACATTTTTGTTTTCTTTTAAAATTGGCATTTTGGGGCGCCCAGATAGCTCAGTTGGTACAGCAGGTGCCAATATATAGAAGTTTACTCCTCGATGCATGTCCCCTTTCATGTCTTACTCTGTCCTGTCAAAAATAAAGGACGAAAATGCCCCGAAAATAATCTGTAATTTTGAAATTAGCCCGGCACAGAACTTGTGTTTTGTTCTCCAATTTCCTTTCCAGGTGTCCCGTCCCCGACCATCACCTGGACCAAGCTGCGGTCTCCTCTTCCTTGGAGACACAAGATAGTGAACAACAGCTTGGTGCTTCCGGCTGTGGGCCGCCAAGACTCTGGCGAATACATCTGCACTGCCACCAACAACATGGGCACCACTGATGTCACCATCCTGCTAGATGTAGAGAGTGAGTTGCTGTCATTTTATCGTAACGCATTCATTTTGTTTTACTCTGCTTTTAATGGATCATGGACTTACAGTAATATACTGTACAGTCAATACAAATCCAGTCTCGCAGTGCCAGCCCTTCCTCCACAGCGCTACAAAGGAAGGTCAGTCTAGTCCACACAGCATTCTGGGATAGCAGAAAGACGTGCTCTGGTTTATCGGCATTTCTTTAAACCAATCAAAATCGTTTGAGGAGCAGTTACCCATAGTCTTCAGAAATGCCAGATTGCCAACACTAAGAAAGCAGAAGATAACAGGCATCAGGCCAAAAATGAGGCCTGAATAATTCTGAAAATTAAACATCGACAATATAGACTAGTGTTTTTGCAATTTATAATATAATGGCTAAGCCTAAGACTTAGCCATTATATTATAAATTGCCAGCGACTGATGGGCTGCTATACGGACTTAAACAAACAGAAACTAGCTGACGCGCTCAGTAGCCGCGTGTTGTGAAATTACAAACTCCAATAGTCATCGTTTGTGTTTTGATGGCCATTTATTGATCACAGGATCTTCATATCAATGTGCAAGAATCCAAGTGTCCATGAAGCTCCATTAATAAACATTTCAGCATCACAGCGTGCATAGTGTGTAGATTAAAGGTCAAAAACTATTTGTGCTCCTCCGTTTAACAGCGCCTCTTTCACCTGTTAGGATCCTACCTAAATAGATGTCACTCAGCAGCATACTAGTGCCATCAGTGGACAATTTGTGGCCTACACCCCAAAAAAAACATACATATTACATAGACTGTCTCTTGAAAAACATGTAAACTTGGTAAATTTTTTCCTCCTGTGTCTAGCCCCTCCTTACGCCACTTCAGTGCCTGACGATGTGGCTGTGCGAGTTGGGGAGGTGATCAGGTTGCAGTGCCTGGCTCACGGCACTCCTCCTCTGACCTATATTTGGACCAAGCTGGATGGAAACATGCCCCCGAGGGCCCAGGTTAGCGGAGGGGATCTCCAGATCAACCTGGCTACCGCCGAGGACGCCGGCAGCTATAAGTGCGTGGCCAGCAACAAAGTAGCCAAAAGCGAAGTGATTGCTAAAGTCACAGTCAGATGTAAGTTTGCTGATAATTTGATTTGAGAAGTTGTGATATGTTAAAGATAATAAATCCCCCCCCCCTCCCCCCCCACAACGTTTAAAAACAAATGTACCATACCATTTTAAAAGTTGTCCTTATGTCCAATCAGGTGGACTGCTTCATTTTGAGCTAATACTGAAGAAGAAATAGGTATCCTATAAAATAAATAAAAATTATGTGAAAACTATAAAATGGTATTTTTTAAGGGTGTTAAAGGAATGTGTTCACATATAGCATAATACTGTTCAATGCAAAGCAAAAACTTTGAACATTGATCATAACTCCTCAGAACCCCCCCCCCACCATCAACAACCCTTTACTCATGGAACTAATCTGCACTTTTTTCTGTTAATTTCTATGTTTTTTGTTATAAAAATTGCAAATTATGTTCCAAAGATTCGCTACGAGGCAAGAAACTTGCACTTGCACTCTGTTTCTACTCGTCTTCATCACAGTGACACAGAAACACAGAAATACTCTTTCTCTCCTACAGGTGTAGATACTCAGCAAATGTTGATCTTGAGATTAAAACCGATTTCCTTCCCCTCTGTAGCCCCCTTGGCAGTGCGTGTATCACCCCAGGTTGAAGTAAAGGCCCAGGGCAGTGCTGTGGAGTTCACCTGTTCAGCAGCAGGCGGCATAGAAACCAAAATTGAGTGGCTGAAGGAAGGTGGAGCCCTGCCAACAAACCACCATATCAAGGATGGGGTGCTCAGGTGACTCATACACACACACCTTATGTAGGTTTGTTGAAAGCACACAAAAATACCATGTTAAAAAAGCTGCTCTAAACGTATCAATATGTAGGACCAAACTGCCAGAATTGCACTAACCATTAACAACAATAATTTCCCCAATCGGTTTCTCTTGTATTTAAAGCCGAGCCTATTCCAAAACATATCTGCCACAATGTATACATAATATGTTCTTAAAGGACAAGGCTGGCAACCTTCTATATTTGCATTATTGTCAATAAATACCAACACTGTGTAAGTTGTACCTTTGTTGGGGACTCTTTTAAAATGCATTTGGTGCTATAATATTTAATGCAGTAGGACTATGTAAAGTAAGCAGGATTGACTCAAAATAAACCACACTGCTCATGTTCTTCTTAATAAAGATGTGCAACAGTGTGGCTCATTAATGTGTTTTTATTATTTTTTGGACAACAATGTTGTTCCATGCTTCAGAGGAATAAGCTATATCTGGCTTTGGCTAAACAGATTTGTTAGTAGGGTGAATACATTGCTGGTTTTACTCTTCTCATGGAAATATTTTTGACAAAAAGGAAAATATAAACTATCACCAGACTTTAAGCTTTACTTCGTAACTTTTTTATGTAATGATGGTCTGTTACAACACAAGTTGCTACAAAGCTAATTAAGACTATCAGCGCCACACAACTCTGTATTTCTCAAAAGATTGGTGTCTTTCTTCGACTTTCGCCTACAGAAAATAGAGTCAAGATATTTACATCTTCTGAAGAATTCATCATGCCTTTTTTAATCCTCCATGTCCTCCTTGGCTAAGTAGCAACTGGGTGGAATAGGGGTGGGGTTAACATGCAATCCCGGAAGGCTTGTGTCATGTGGAGGAAACCACAGAATTGTTGTCATTACTTAGAATTCCTTATGGGGGAGACAGAAACTGGGCCCTTTAGCTTTGAGGCTAAATCAGAATCAGAAAACATTCAAATTAACTGATAGGGTCCCTTTAATATTCTGAAGAAAGAACATAACTATTATTTTCATGTTTTTTTTCATTTAATGTCTCCCTGTAGGATTGAGAACCTTGAGCAGAGCAACGAAGGCGTTTATATCTGCAGAGCCAGCAGTGGGTATGGCCAGGCCCAGGATACTGCTAGGCTGACCATCCAAGGTCCGTAACATTCACTGCAAGTACACCAGTATATACCCTGCTTCATCAAAGCCCAAACTAACATGCTCCTTTACCCTTCTTACCACAGCCCTGCCAAAGGTGATGATCAACGTGCGTACGTCAGTGCAGACTGTGATGATAGGGAACTCTGTGGAGTTTGAGTGCCAGGCTGTTGGCGACCCAGAGCCCACAGTTAAGTGGAGCAAAGTAGGTGGGTCTCTGCCCGCTCACATTATGGTGAAAGGTGGCATGCTGAGGATCGATCAGGTGACGGAGGCCGACGCCGGGCAGTACCGCTGTACGGCCACCAACGACGTAGGCTCTGTACAGTCCCAGGTGGTCCTTCACGTCCAGTGTGAGTGCACGTCGAACCATGCAACTTATCATTCTTCTGGGTCAAGATGTAATATTAAAACTTTTTTTACACCGTTTTGGACATCTTTTTTAACGTTTTTGACATATTTTTCAACACTTTTGTTGCTTCTCCCGATGTTTTTAAGTTTTTTGTCCTTTTTACCAAGGTTTTTTTAGTTTTTTATTTGCGCTTCTTTTGGACAATTTAATTGTTTTTCCATTTTAGCTATTCTGTCAATTTTTTCACTTTTTTTTAAATGCTACAAAATCGAATGAAACACCCAAATTTAATGAAAGTAGTGCACTGATCATTTATTTTACTTGTGACGATCGATGTATGGAACCATTCACGTTATTTCCTTTGCCATTTTGGTTGATGGAATCCCAAATTTCTGCTATAGAAACTTTTTGAAAATGGGTCAACAGCAGGGTTATTTCCCTTCCAGTACACACACAGAAGTGCATACACTGATGCATTGTGCTGGCACCACTCATTTAAACCCTCTTCCTGTTTGCACAGCCCTTCCTCAAATTTCTGCGCTGCCTGAAACTAAGGAGGTCACAGTTGGGTCTGATGCAGTCTTGCCCTGTGTGGCTTCAGGATACCCTGTACCTGAGATCAAATGGTCCAAGGTAAGCTAGATATTTTTGCAATTCAGTGTGTTAAGGAACTCTTTTGAATACTCTATGATATCTGTTGTCTATAAATCTGTTTTCAAGAGAGTAAACCTTTTGTTGATGCTAAAATTATTAAAATACTACTGTGTCACTGTATCTATTTCTGTATCTAGGTGGAAGGAGAGCTTCCTCCTAAGTGTTTCCAGGACGTCAATGCGCTGACAGTTCCTCGAGTCACCCACGAGGATTCTGGGACATATGTCTGCACCGCCTCTAACAAACAGGGAAAAGTGGAAGCCTTTACTACACTTGAAGTGCACGGTTAGTCCGCGGAGTTGGAAATGATTTATTAGAAATAACCCCTTGAGATGTAGCATCTCGTTTTCAAGGGGGGCCTTAGCGACATAAATATAGAGTCCAATCACAATTAGACACAGCACATACCAAAACAAGAAAAACAGCCACAAACAAACAAAGACAGCAAAAAAGGAAAAAAAGCATCAGGATCAGACATCATTCAAATTCGAGGCAGAGCAAGAACTAAATTTGATATTAGTAACAATATTGGAAGAGGTGGTTACAGTGTTAGCATGTTGTTGTAGAGGTGTAATGGACAGGTACAGTTGGTTCTGTAATAAGAAGAAAGGGCATTTTTAAAGGAGTGGAAAGGTGAAATTTATGATTTTATTAAAGGTGGGTTATTCCAATCCGAGGGTGCTTTAAACATAAAGGCTTTCTTAGCTGTAGAGGTAGAGACTGCAGGAACAGAAAAGAAAGAAGCTGTGTTGAGTGTCTAAAATGATAGTTAGAAGGAAATGTATGAGTTGTTTTACATAAATAGGGTCATTGAAAAGGAGTGCATTGTACTGTAGGAAGGAATGGTAACCCTTGTGTTGACTTTGCGTCAAAGTTTCTAAATGTCTATATCAGAAATATGGGTTTCTATTTATCTTCCTAATTTCAATTAACCGAAAATAATATGGAGTATTCCATACGACTCGCTTCGTAAGTTCAACATAAGGTCGGCTCTCTAATTTCCTTGCATTTGGGGTGGTTTTTTACATTTTTTAGCATTTGAAAAAGAAATCAAAACGGCATACCAACTGAACGTTGACATATGCCAGTCTGTGCATACCCTTACTTTATTATTAGTCTAAATTTTTAACTCAAGGATAAGTTCTAATTTCCTATAAATGAGGTTTACTGACCATGAATTCCAAAAAAAGGGTGTAAAACTAGTAAAAAGTTGGTGTTAGTGGTGTTTATACATGGTAGTGAAAAGAAGTGTAAAACAACAACAAAGGAAAGCATCAAAAACATTGAAAACCACCAAAAATGTCAAAAAAGGGTAAAAAACGCCAGAAGTTTTTTGATTTTTTTGTTTTGTCCCAAGGACGACGACAAGTGCTTGGTCCAATGAAAGACAACACAACAATGGTTTTGACTGTATCTAACTATGAGATGATGTGTTGTATTTTCAGAGAGAGTAATGCCATACTTTGCCCAGGAACCTGTGTCCTACCTCACCCTGCCCACCATCAAAAATGCATACAAGGCTTTCAGCATTAAGATCAACTTCCGACCTGATAATGTGGATGGTAAGGAAGTACAACCTTAAATACTCTTCACACTTAAAGTGTATAGCTTATTATTTCACACTCTTTTTTTATGTTGGATCTTTCAGCGTGGTAATGTTACCATGATTGAGGTATTTCCCCATGTATAATTTCACTGCGTCTTCTGTCCCTTCCCTCTCTCCCTCGCCTCTTTCTCTCACCTGCGTGGTGGTGGGAAGGTCTCATATTGTACGCTGGTGAGTCTCCGTGCTGGAGAACCACAGGAACTCCGGACTGTTGATGATGATGTTGGCAGTACTGCTTCTTGCCTCTTTCACATAATGCATCCAGCTCAGAGCTGCGAATGACATGCGAGGAAATGGTGCATGGCCTATGTTTTCATACCGGCTTTTTTCGGTCGTGATCACAAAACCACATCATAGCTTGGTTACAAATCTACATGTACTTTTTTTCATCAGCTTCTACAATGCCTACACAGCAGGACTGCTGCTTAAAATCACAGTCCTTGTATGCTAGAAGTGTTAAATGCAATGCTTCATTTATTTAGACATCACTGCAGTTTTGAAAGAGCCATAGTCTGTCAAATTGCCTTTGCAAAGAAATATGGTTCCTTTAAACCTTCCCACAGTTGGTGCCGGATGTGTGGGGATACGACAGCAGATACATTACAATAAAATGTTTGGAAAATCAAAGAAAAATAAGCAGCTGCTTTTTTTATTGGCTGGCAACCTGCCTGTTTGGATTTTTGCTGTCTCAGCACATCCCACGCATCAGGTATTAAACTGCTGCAAATGTATTGCAAAAGCTATTTGAACATGCTTGACTCCTAAAATGTATAAATGTGCAATACAAACATATGCAGCATATTTGTGTGTGTAAACTTACCTTACACTTGAACAACTTTGTGTTGCACATTAATGCATTCTACCCGCTCTCAGTCACTCATTTTTACAACTATCAGAGATGATGTAGATGGACATCTAAGAAAGCATGTTCCCACTTCCCCGTGAGTCTCTGTGGCTCATGTAAAGCATGTGTTCCCGGCATGTGGAGACAGAAAAAAAGAGGACTGATAGTATGGTGTGACTGGTTGCACATGGCAGCAGATAGGATGGCAGGTCATAACCTGGCTTTGGTTGGCTTTTAACTGGCCTTACCATAGCATGCCGCTTTCCCATCCAGCTTTCATTAGAGCTTACCTTGTTTATTGAGGACTCCACTGCAAACAATGTCCATCTTAACAAGTAACTTACTCTCATATTTAGTCTCAAATCTTGGTTTTCCCGAGTGTCAAATTCTACTAATGGGATCAAATGGTTATTTCAAGAATGTTAAAGCGAGACAAAGCTGAAGAAGGGAAAAACTATTCTTGAAATAACTGTAAGATGCCCCTTGTTTAAAATAAACTAGATTTTTTTGGACTTATTGAGATGGATATTATTGTAGGATATGCATTGTAGGATCTACAGGTTCTCACTCATCCTGTTTTTTGTGGTGTAGGTATGATTCTCTACAACGGCCAGAGAAGGACCACAGGAGCAGACTTTATCTCTCTGGGACTTGTGGGCGGTCGCTTAGAGTTCAGGTCAGTTGGAACTGATCTTAAAAGTACTTCTAACTGACTAAAAACCACAGCAAGATGATCTTGTTGATAATAATTCTGATGCTGTCTCAGGTTCGACGTGGGCTCCGGCATGGCCTCCATACGTGACCCTAACCCTGTCAAACTGGGAGAGTTTCACACAGTTGAGCTGTATCGCAACCACACTTTGGGCTATATCATTGTAGACGGAGGGGAGCCCATCAACGGCAGCTCACAGGTACTTCTGTCAATGGGAATGGAACTCTCACTGTCACTTATGTGCATTTGACCTATTGAAGTCATTTAATACGTTTTCTTATATGTGCATATTTCCTGTCCTCAGGGCAAGTTCCAGGGCCTGGATCTGAATGAGGAGCTGCATGTGGGTGGTTACCCCAACTACACAGTCCTCGCCAAAACCGCTGGAATCAAGACTGGTTTTGTTGGTGAGACATCACTCTGTTTACACCACGACAGGAAATATAGGAGGGAGAATAAGTCCTCATGGCTTGTAGACTTGTCCTTATTTCCTATTTAATAATTCATTAATATTTAATTGTATGCAGGCTGTATCCGTCAGCTGGTCATCCAAGGTGAGGAGGTTATCTTTAAAGACCTTGACCGCAGCTCTACTGGTGTCACAAACTGCCCTACTTGCAAAGACCACCCCTGCCAGGTCAGTTACCTCCATCCACTGGAAGTGTTTGTAGGATTTGGTCTTTTTTTAATTCCATAACATCCAGTTAAAGGTCCCATACAATGCTCCTTTTCAGGTTCCTACCTTTATTTAGGGTTTATATTAGAAGATGTTACATGCTGTTATGTTCAAAAGACACATTATGTTTCTCATACAGTCCTGTCTCTCCCCCCCCCCAAAATACAAGCCCTGTGCATTTCTTTGAGTATTTTGATACTTTCACAGTTTATTTTCTAGCACCTAAATGCAATGTAATAACAAAAAAAACTCACTTTTTACAATATGGGACCTTTAATTTATTTCCATGTCATTATTCAGAATGGAGGGAAGTGTGAGGACTCAGAAGCCAGCCTGTATAAGTGCGGCTGCCCCAGAGGATTCACCGGCAGCAACTGCCAGCACCACTCATCACTGCACTGTCACTCAGGTACGTCACTGTGGATCTCCACCTGTACACAAATAAATCAAAGTACCTGGAGTACCTATAGTGTCTACTCTTTTTAATAACAGTGCAATGGTATACTAGTTCATAATCGGGACTGTTTGTAACCTTACTTCCCACAGAGGCCTGCGGACCAGACGCCACTTGCATCAACCGCCAAAATGCCCTGGGCTATGACTGCCGCTGCCATCTTGGCAAGTTTGGAAACAAATGCATGGATGGTAAGAAAGTTACTCTAATCTCCTATACAAACAATATTCCAAGTACTGTGGGAGGATATACTGTACAATAATGGTGTAGATATTTTTCCTTCAAAATATCCTTCAAGATATGGGAAAAATATGGGTGAGTTCATGCAAAATGGCCTATGGGACGCTCCATAAACACACGTTACTGTCTAATACAGTTTAAAATCCTACATAGGTTACATGTAGAATTGCAGAAAGGCCGTCTGTAAGTCACTGTTTTTAAAATGATTTAGGACCCAGGTTTTTTTATGATGACGTTGTTTGAATATGAGTGAAAGGGTGTCTATGTATTTACTTGTAAGTGTCTCTGTGTCTATTTGAAACGTGCTGCTGCCACTTGCCAGGACACTCTTGTAAAGGAGATTTTTAATCTCAAGTAGTTTTTCATCCTGGTTAGATAAATGTTTGAATGAATGAATGACATTATTCCAAAGAAAAAATACCTTTTTTCCTGTTGCTTTTGTTATATACACACTACTGATCAAAGCTTTGGGGTCACTTACAAATTTCCATACAACTTCATTATAGACAGAATACCAGCTGATCTGGGTGTAATATTAATTTAATACAATATTTACATTGCTATGGATCTAGATTTGTTTCTTTATTACATTTGAGAAAATAAATGATCTGAGAGAAAAAAATGTTTGAGAGAAGAAGTGATCACACTGATTGCGAAAAAAAGCTTTTTATGAGAGAGAAAAAAAATATTTGAGAGAAAACGTTTTCATACCAAAAAGCAAAAAATAATATTTGAGACTAAAAAATTTATATATAAATTTGAAATTTTGAATTTTTTTTTTGAGTATCCACCCTGTGGCAACCCTCGCAGTAGCCTAAACACACTACCCTCATTCAAATTGAATGGAAACACTTGCGTTTTTCCAGAACCGTTGAAAGACCGACGCAGGCTGTCTAAACAAAGCCTTATCCCAAAAAAGCACTGTGACAACTGTTTTGTAGTTTGATATTTTGAGGTAAAGCTTCATATTAAAAAAATAGCCATGTTCACTTTAACTAGGGGAACTGGTGACCACTCCACTGTTTGATGGTGAGGAGTCATACATAGCCTATCCTCCCCTGACCAACGTCCATGATGACCTGCGTGTGGAGCTGGAGTTCAAGCCCCTCGAAAGAGACGGCCTGATGTTTTTCTGTGGAGGGAAGAAAATGAAGGTGGAGGACTTTGTAGCCGTCTCCATGGTGGAGGGACATGTAGAGTTCAGATTTGAACTGGGCACAGGTACAGTATCAACATAAATCTTTTGTTGACATTTTGATAAATGTATGAATACATCTGTCCTTAAAGTAATATATTTTCTGTTTCATAAACTAACATTATGAAGGTTTTTTTGGTGAGTTAGATGGTTATATAGACTCAAATTGATTCTGGGCCTATCTTGATTTTCAGGCCAAGCAATCCTTCTCAGTCCAGAGCCAGTCTCTCTGGGCCAATGGCACAGAGTTGTGGCCGAGCGAAACAAGAAGGCCGGCTACCTGAGAGTCGATCAAGGACCAGTGGAGAGGAAGACGTCTCCAGGAAGTACCCAGGGCCTCAATATCCACACCCCCATGTACCTGGGTGGAGTCCCCAACATGGACATCCTGCCGAAGCCCGCCAATGTCAGCGAACTGTTTAAGGGCTGCATAGGAGAGGTGGGTTCTCTCTGCACTAAAAAACAAGAAAAAAAGAAAACGTGTTGTTTTTTGTTTTTTGGTAGCCAAAATGTGTCTGCGCTCCCTGCTTAGGTTGCCATCAACAACAAGAAGGTGGATCTGTCCTACAGCTTCACAGAAAGCAGATCTATCCGCAAGTGTGTGGACAGCAGCCCCTGTGACCGGCGGCCCTGCCTGAATGGTGGTCACTGCATGTCGAGTGTTGAATATGAGTACCAATGCCTCTGTAAGGATGGATTTGAAGGTTAGTGCTCATATTCACCGTATGTTTAACACTGGAATAACATGTGTCAGATCTGCCCAGAATTCCAGGCAACCTTTGCAACTATAATCTTTCTTGTTCTTGTTGTTATTTGCGTCACAGTTCTGGATTGTGTTCCACAATCTGCACTGCATTTGTATTTTCTGCCGATTCTTCACTTCACTTTCTACAAGATTTTCGGAGCTGTGCTTTGTCTAAGGCGACCTCCTTACTTTTAAACTGTGCTCAACAGCTTCTAGGAAATCCAATTTGTGGGTGCATCCGGAGATAAAATCTGGTTTAAAATCAATTTAAACAGATCGACTCCTTGAAAAATATCTGAATGGTTCAAATTGGTCAAACCCACCTGTGTCTAATTGCAGGGACGCAGGTTCAATTCGGGCCAAGACCATTTGTTCTAGGAAATAGGTCAATCCTAAGCGTAATAGATAAGCACATAAGAAGCTGGCTGCAGACTAGTTCAGTGATAGCCAGACAGATTATTCTAAGAGGATAGGGTGCTGTCAATCCAGAAGTGGACCTGTGAGCTGGCTAGAGAGGCAGCGTTTGAAAAAATGTAAAATAAACGATATAATGTTTAGAATAGTGAATTGAAAAAGCAATTATTTTTTCTGGAGGGCTCCTAAGAAGCCATGTGCTGTGGAGTATTCTATGTGCTTATTGTTTTATCACACATATAATGTGTTTATATGAATTACATTTGTCTATTTTGTTATTTTTTATTGTATCGTAATGGACATTACAATTATTATTATTATCTTGTCTTGCGTCTTAGTAAATGCTAGTTGGGGGGGGCGAGCTGCATGTTCTGTGTTTTGTTGTTAATCAAAATATAAACTGTTAATCTTATAATTGGTCCCCCCCCTCCACCCTTTTATCTCAAACCCTGCCTATGGTGTGAAACATCAACCTTTCGCCCCTGTTGCATAACCGGTGTTTGACCCCGCAGGTGAGCGGTGTGAGGTGGTAAAAGACGTGTGCCAGAGCAACCTTCAATGCCAGAATGGCGGCGGCTGCGTCGCCGGCCAGTGTGTGTGTGCGCCCGGCCACACGGGCCTGAACTGCGAAGAAAGTAAGTGTTGACTAGCTACACAACCATGTCATCCAAATATGACTTTAAAATCAACGCCAGAAATAGCAGAACATGTGAGGAAAAATGTATTAATTGTATTGTTAATGGATACTTCTGCAATTTCAGTAGCACAATCTGTCTAAAAGCAGTTCTGAAAACAAATGTCCAAAGCAGTGGCCCCAGTATGTTACTTACTGCATACCCCTGCATCCTATAGACAAAGATATTGGTCATCAAAGCCGAAAGACTAGACAAACAACCAGTAATGAGCCCATATGACTCCCATTCTTCACAGTATGAAGCCCTTCTAACATCAGACATCTCACAACCCTTACTGATTACGTATGTCTTACCCCTGCAATCTCATGGCTATATCCTGCACACACAGGCCAGGTCTCCAGCTTCCCCAAGGCCCTGAGGAATTTGGAAAGTAGCGAGTCGAATGGTACAGTATCTCAACATTCAGTCTGCCTGAAACCAATGTGACTAACAGGGGCCCGTCTGAGCCTGAGGGGCCCCGTGTCCCTTCCAAACTCAACCCGAACTATTGCCTAACACATGTTTCACGCATACCAAACCCGCGTCTGTACTCAGCTGGCAACTGAGGCTCTCATCCCCATTGGACAGTTGGGAGAGGGGAATTCTGCATCAATCCTAAAAGGTAACAGGATGGTAGACTGTAGCTGGGAGATCAACTGGTTTGTGCTGCCTGTTTTTTGGACCCAAATGGAAATGTGGAATTCCCCTTGTTTTTCTTTTTTTCCCTATCATCATGTAAATGCCTGTAAAAGGGTTACTCACAACATAAACACTTGTCTCCTTTCGTCTGTTTCAAGAATGCCTGTCTGTACAACAAGAAAATACACAGGATAACTTGTTTTTCTCTCTAAAACGGTCTAAGTCAGAACCTTAAATCTGCTCTACAAGTTTGTTACTAACAACTTCAAACATGTCTGTTAAAAGCAAAGTGCGATGGTGTGTGGGTGAGATGAGATGTACGGCATTGCTGACATATTCTGTGCTTGATGTGGTGTTTGTGCACGGACCCGTGGTGAGTTTGGTTTGATTTCTGGGAAAGGTCAGAGATGGTGGAGAGTGTGAGGGATGGCGAATAGCTTGCTCGTGTGTTGGTGAAGAGTTGTCATGGACTGTGATGAGTACGCATCATCATGGAGGGGGGTGTAGTCATGCTGAAGAATGTTGTTGGTTTTTGGTTTTGGAATTGCAGTATTTGCAAATAGATTTGGGAGAAGAATTAACATTTCTTTCCCCTTATACATGTTTAGGTGATTTCATAAGTATTAAAACACCCAATTTCTTGTTTCTATACACACAGAGTATGCACCTAAGGTGGCTATTGTTAGCTAATTGTAGCAAACTTTAAAAAATAGGTTTTTTTAACTGAGTATCTCTGACTTTTTTAAACATTGAGTAACTAATTTAGTAATGTCAGCTACGCAGCTGTACATATTCTATGTAAAATGTGCTTACATTAGCTAAAATTAGTCAGGCTGTAGCAGCAATGATTATTTAACTGAGAAGGGGTGCATTTTATTGCTTGTGAGTTCAACTTTTAAAAAGGACAGACTATATATTTTCTTCTTTTAGAAGTTGCTTTAAACACCACCAACAAATAAAATACTTTTCTAAGTGATTTCAGTGAAGAGATATTTCTTTGGGTTCTGCTGGATCTAACCAAGCCGGTCTTACCAGGGTTTCTTCCATGCTCTCGCCACTGGGGGGCACCATAACAGTGAGAATGAAAGTTCACAGCAGCGTTGATGTTATTTAAATATCATTTTAATGTGTATTTACTGTATTATTTCTAGATTCACCCTATCAGTATGCAGCTCATTTCCACGGTGATGGATACGTTGCCCTTCCTAGATCCATTTTTACTAGAAGGTAACTGTGGTGTGCTTTTCTACACTATTTTACACTCGCAGATGTATTATAAGAGTTGATGTTACAATGCATCATGGGTAAAATTGTTATTCTTTGGGATCCTATTTATATTTAAAACAAAAAAAACAGTATATAAAGATTAGTTGGAATGTAGAAGACAAAGAACGAACAAACAAAACAAAACGAGAATCCTAATATTTGTAAGATGCTAACAACAAACAATAATATAAAAAACAATTTACAAAAGGAGGACAGCATTAACAAGACCAGATAGCATGCTACATACCCCATAATCGATTAGCCCTAATGTGGATACATTGACTAAGTGGGAAAGGGAAATAATAGAACAGCTAGAACAGTCTGGTAAGTTCAGGAAATTACATCACTTTACTTTATATTGATACATTAAATTTCAATATATTGCGCAGCCCTGCATTGTAAAATATACCGAGTGAGTAGGGGTAAAATGATATTATTATTATTATTTTTTTAGTGCCCATGACTTGCCAGAGACCATCGAACTGGAGATCAACACAAGCTCCTCTGAGGGGCTGATCTTATGGCAGGGAGTGGTAAGTCCTGCTCCCATCTTGAGACTTGTTTAAACTGTAGGACTGACCCATGATTTGATCCAAATCTCACATCCTTCCCCTCCACCCTCTCCTCCTCACCCTAACTTGACTGTTGTAATTGAGCACTCTGTATCATCACCACTACCTCATCTGTAAAGCAGTGATGCTCATTAATGTTCCCCTAGCATCCAGTAATCTCTATTTTTACTGATGTGTCCACAATAATATATCCCTTACACAATACTGCATTTTTTCTTTCATTTCAGTGTTCACTGTCTTAATCATACTGTGCCATTGCAGCTGTGACATTGGTTGGGCATGCTGGCTGCGAGCGTGGCTCCATCTCACACCACTAAATAAATGCATGTTGCTTCTCTAACTCACCCTCCATTTTCCTCAGGAGACCAAAGGCGCACGCAATTTGCGAAAGGTGCATGCTAGTAAAAAGGTATCCACTCAAACACAAGACACTCCTGATTTATGTTTGCATGTTTCATAACATGTGCTTTACATTCAAATATGTACAGTCAATGCTGGTGACATATGAGATACTTGTGGAGAAACATCATTTGAAATGCCATTTGAGTGTCTGTGTTTGGTTTGCACAGTCTGCATGAGGGCTTCTATTGTCATTGTTATTTTCCATGGAAGGTTTTTATCCCACTCTACAAATACTGTTGAGAGCAATCTGTCTGCATTGCCTCATGTTTGCCGTTAAAACTGTTAGTGTGGAAAATTACTACAGAGCAGCTGCTCAGTGGTTCCCAGTATTCAATCACACAGCACCCTCTTCCGCTGCTGACTAAACACACTTATTTTCAGGAACCCGGAGAAAACGGCAAAGGCAAGGACTTCATTAGCCTTGGGCTGCAGAATGGACATGTTGTTTTCAGGTGACTCAGCCCTGTAACCCTGTACTTCTGTTGACATCTTGATGAGTTTTATTTTCAGCTCATATAAATATTCTAGTAATGCTAACAATTTGTATGAAATCCAGATACCAGTTGGGCAGCGGAGAGGCAGAAATCTTGTCCCAGAGGTCCATTAATGATGGGACATGGCATAAGGTCACAGCAGTCAGGTATGTTTGCAGAATATTGGGGATGCAGGGGATGCAACTCCTAAACCCCCATGCTTCCCTGAAGTATGGCAACATTTTGCATTCCCTGTGAGTTATGTAAACAAACTTTAAACAATAAAGCATGTGGGCACCAACTATAAAGGCTTATAGATGTATGTATGTATGTATGTGTATATACAGTGAGGAAAATAAGTATTCGAACACCCTGCTATTTTGCAAGTTCTCCCACTTAGAAATCATGGAGGGGGCTGCAATTGTCATAGTGGGTGCATGTCCACTTGGAGAGACATAATCAAAAAAAAAATCCAGAAATCACAATGTATGATTTTCGAACTATTTATTTGTATGATACAAGTCAAGTTTATTTCTTCCATAAAAATGGAAATTACAGTGCTCACACTCGCCATCTTACACATAAAAACTAGAGAATTTAAATACAATACCACAAGTACACTACAATATTATACATAAATACAATGAAAAAAAAAAAAAAACTCATACAAATGTACGTTTAAAGTGCTTGTTGTGCTGTCTAATAGCCTGAGGGATAAAAGAAAGAGCATACCGCCCAGTTCGTGTCACCGGAGGTCTTAGCCTACCAGTACGCTCTTTGACCCTGCCGGACAGATTACCATAAAGAAGGTGACCCGGGTCCCTCGTTATTTTCTGAGTCATTTTTACCAGATGATCGTCATATACCTGATCAACTGTATTTAACTCTCCCACCATTTTCCCAGCCCTTTTAGTCACTCTATCAATCCTGGCCTTCTCAGTTAACCCAGCATTTCCCCCCAACCCCACCACACAGTCACTCCAAACACTACATATGACTGACATAAAAAACATTTTAACCACATCTGTGTTCACCTTAAAGGACTGCAACTTCCTCGTACAGTAGACCCCTGGACTTAATTTTTTTCATCAATGAGTCAACATGATCAGACCATGTTAGCCTGTTGTTAAAAACAACACCCAGATACTTGCATGTGTTCACTCTTTCTATACCTTTGATTTCCACTGCCTCAGCTGTAATCTTATTTCTCCTGTAATCTATAACTAATTCTTTAGTTTTCTTAACATTGAGTTCCAGGAAATGCATATCACAGTAATCAACAAAGGCTTTTATTTCATTTTGATAGCACCTATAGTCATCATTTTCAATTAACCCAATGAGCGCTGTGTCGTAAGCAAATTTAACAACCTGACAGCAGGCCTGCTGTAGACGGTAGTCTGCCGTGTAAGTGTCTGACTTAACTTTTGAGTTTAACTTAACAAATTGAGACCTGTTTTCTAAAAAATGTAAAATGAGCAAGCTAAAAACACCTGGAACCTTCATCATCAAAAGCTTATTTACGAGGATGTGTGGTTGTATCGTATTGAACGCTGAGCTAAAATCATAGTATCGAATTTTCACACACCGTCCCCCTGCATCCAGGTGAGCATAGACACTGTCCAATATACAGACAATAGCATCCTCAGCCCCTCTCCCTTTCTGATAAGCAAATTGGCAGGGGTCAAGATACTGATCCACATGAGGCTTCAGACTATTCAACATGATTTTCTCACATACCTTCATAGCTATGGAGGTTAAAGCCACTGGTCTTAGATCATTCATACCCTCAATGGATTTGTTTTTAGGTACTGGTAATGCAAGATTGTTTCCATAAATCAGGCAACACTTTATGAGAGAAACAGTAATTAAAAATACTTGAAAAAATGTTTGCCAACTGAAAAGCACAGCCTTTTAATACTTTTGGAGACAGTCCATCTGGGCCTGCTGCTTTGGTAGCTTTTAGCCTCATTAACATACTATATGTTACCTCCTGATTGTTTGTTTGTAGGGTATAGTCATCATCCTCTGTGCTCTCAATCATTTCCCTAAGTCTTTGTCTTTCCTCAGAAAAGTCTATTTTGTCAAATCTATTATAAAAATGATTTAGGTTATTAGCATATTCTCTTGTACCATTTAGCTAAAAACTATTTACCTTCCCTAGTTTTCAAAGTTTTTACAGCTGACGTTTTGAAGGCAGACTAACAGGTCTTTGAGGGTCAGAATTCTAGCTGATAAACAGGTGTTCAAATACTTATTTGCAGCTGTATCATACAAATAAATAGTTAAAACATCATACATTGGGATTTCTGGATTTTTTCTTTTAGATTATATCTCTCACAGTGGACATGCACTTACGATGACAATTTCAGACCCCTCCATGATTTCTAAGTGGGAGAACTTTCAAAATAGCAGGGTGTTCAAATACTTATTTTCCTCAGTGTACATACATATATGTGTGTGTGTGTGTGTGTGTATGACAAAAAGTCTTTGAAACCAAATAAATACTCAATTCAATAAATTACCAAAACATGAAAGGCATTCTGCTTAAATGAGGCTCCTGCATCCACCAGATAGGATATACACGAATAATAAAAAGAAATAACTTTCTCAGGAAGTGATCGGATGTAGCGGCGTTGTCTTCATGTTTTCACCCTCCGATGAGCTTCTGTATACATCATATATAATCATACATAATAACAACATACACATGATTTTCACTGGAACCAATTACTGGAACTCAAGAAAGTTTGTTCAGACTAATTACCCAACAGTAGTGAAATTACTAATAGGCTACTAATTACAGTGGCTAAAAGCTCAAAGCAAATCCAAACATTTAAAAGCTTTTGAAAAATGTCCACCCATGCGATGTAAAGGCTTACCCATGTTCTCTTGTCATGTAAATAGCCCAATAAATTTGGACCTCACTTTTAGTCAATGATAATGTACCAGCTTTATTAGCTATTATCAATATATCAACTGATTTGTCTGTGCATCTGCAGGGCTGTATTGAGTTGTGTTTGATTCCCGGTTCCTCTTTTCATGCAGAACGGGAAAAGATGGATACATCCAGATTGATGGAGGAGCCCCGCTACATGGACAGTCTAAAGGCAAAAGCCTCATGGTCAACACTAAAGGCAATTTATACCTTGGTGAGTGGACTGGAAGTATGGAGGCATGGAACCAACAAAATCTAGTTAAAGATTAACAGACAAGTCATATAGCTGAACACATTAGTAAATAGTATTTATGGTTTATAAAGAACTAAACTGGAGTGTGAACTTGTTTTAAGAGTTATACTTTTTCTTTTAATAGTTTATAGTAGAAAACTATGTGGCTAGCTAACTTTAATGAAAACACTGGGGGGTAAACACACCAAGCCAGGCTTTTCAGCTAGCTGAAGCTAGCTTTCTTCATAAAACTACTGCTGCACACTGCTCACTGTGTAACCTGTTGTTACAGCTAACACATTTTAGCCTGCAAGCTAACACAACGTTAGCTAGCTAATGCTACTTGACTGGTCCGAGACACCATATTTCTCTCTCTTTAGTAACATTAATATTATATTATTAGCATTATCTTTAGCATCAAGTGCATGTCTTTTGTCTTCATCGACAACCCAGATGGAAATACTGTAGATGGCTTAGTGATTTTAGCTTCCAGTGTTTTTAGTTAGGCCAGCTTTCCACACAATTAAGCTAGCTATGCTCTTGATTGCTCCACTAATTAATAACACATGTTACTATATTTTGTCAGTTTTGTTGCTCCATTTAAAAGAGTTGCAGAATTTTGAAATGTAACCCTTTACTTAATGTTCTGTAGTACCTTAGTAATCTGGGTCATTTAGGGTCAGCTGTGTAGCTGCTTTGTGGATCCAAATAGAGCTCAACAGTTTTGTCTCAAGATGGATTTTCTCCATTTTAAAAACAAAACAAGGTAGACTTACCACAAGCTACGAGGATGTTCAACGAAGGTTTATGCTCCTGTAGAAGCTAGAAGTCCATGTATGAAATCAACCTTGTATTAAGAAAAACATGTTTTATTAGCGAAGATACAGAGAAATACTACACTACCCAAACTCCTAAGGGCAACGGTGGCGCCACTGATTGGTGGAACTAGTGGTTACAATTGAAATGTTGATTACGGCAACCGCGAACAGCTAGCGCTAGCTGCTACCATTGCCATTGCCACTGCTATGGTAGTTTCTGTCACAGTCTTGTACCTTTGCAATTTCTTCATTTTCAAAACGTTCTTTTGCGCCAATTTAGATTTTTTATTTTCACGATTCAACTTGGAGCTGGTTGGCTTGGTCCTAGGCTTAAGAATTTCATGAAACATCAATAGAGAGATCAAATGATGAAAATCACTGCCGGAACCAGAGCCATGAAAAAAGTGGGCAATCGCTGTTGAGCTTTAAAGAGGAAAGAGGAGGAACTTCAACACTGGTTGCTTAATATGTGTGTGTTCTCACATGATAGGCGGAGCCCCAGACATGTCTGCTCTGACAGGAGGGAAGTTTTTGTCTGGAATGACGGGTTGCGTGAGGAACTTGGCACTAATAAACGCCCGGCCGGGACAGCAGCCAGCCCAAGCCATCGACCTGCAAACCTACGCAGCCCACGGCATCAACGTGCAGCCGTGCTCTTCATAGACCGCAGCACACACATAAACACACAAACACACACCTGCACACACAGAGACTATGGAGTGATGTCATACACACACAGCAGACTCACACAGAGAGACTTGGTGCTTTGCTGCTACCAAAAAAAACAACAAGATGACACAACAGAATATGTTTCTCTGTGTGCAGTTAAACCAAAAAAGAGAAAAAAATGAATCCATATTAAAAAGTCTTCTCTTTCTCTGTGTTGTTATGTCAATGAAGGACTTTTAACACAGGAGAACCAGTACAGTTGACATACTTCCAGCAGTAGTTTTAGCCATGAGAAGAGTAAGAGTAAAACATATTAGGCCTTCTACGATTGGTCAGATCCTATGGAGTTGGAGAAGATTTTACAGCACTGAATTTTTATTTATAAGGATATGAATAAATACATATGAATATATATATACATATGAATATATATATATATATATATATATTATATTATATTTGTGGGGGAAAACATGCAAACTAACCATAACTGCTCTTCATCTTTCCTTGAGTTTATTCTGGGTTCTAATACTGTGTGTCCATGGCTTTTTATAGGCCTAACTGTATTAATACTTGAAGATGTTTAGGCCTTCTTTCTTCACTTCTGTAGAGGAACCTTTTTATTTTTTCGGCTTGCGAGCATGCTTACAGTTTTTTTGCCAGTTGTTGGGAGAGGAGCGCACACGGTCACATGCGGCATCACTACACAGCTCAGGTTGTTAAATACGAATTAAAAACCGCAGGTGTTACATTTACTGCCAGATTTTCTTTGCTTTGCAAGTAATTCACAGCGCTGTTGTGTCATCTGTGTCTGTATTGGTTTTGTTTTTATGAAAAAGAAAGAAATATTGGTGCTAACGTCAGACATAAACATACATCACATCGTTGCATGGTTATCTGTCTGTCACATGTAGAGAGGTGTCTTTTTTTTAGTGATTTGGTACTTAGATTAAGAAAACGATGTTAAACAGTATACACTGGTTTCACATTTGTTGATAAGCATGGCATTTGGGGTTGATTTTTTTAAAGAATTTGGTATGGTTTCTTGCCTCCGCAGCCTTATTTGATTGAGTAGATCTCCTAAAAGCAGTTTTTAAAAGCTGAAAAGGGTGTATTTTTTATGTGTAAATATATCTGCCACACAGGTTGATATATATAGAGAATGAGTGTGTTTGCTAGTAAATTAGTTGGTTATGTATGTCTCAGCCCACTTACATTTATCACAGGTCACTCTACTTTAAGCTCCAGTATGGTATGTGTGTGTGTGTGTGTGTGTGTGTGTGTGTGTGTGTGTGTTTGTGTGTGTGTGTGTGTGTGTTTGTGTGTGTGTGTGTGTTTGTGTGTATCCATATCCTGAGGAGGAGGGTCAACTCAGAACTGCCTCCCGATGTTACTCAACTTTCAGATTTTGTAGCTTTAGCAACAATTCAGTCAGCTACGAATCTGTGGTTTTCTCTGCAGAAAGAGATTTCTGTGCAGCAAACGGGAGTAGGACACAGTTGGGAAAGTGTTTGGTCGCGTGGGAAAGCCTCCTTCAGGTGCTGCGACCAGTCGTGTAGCTCTAATAAAGCATGCTTGCCTGCCTTTAGTCGACCACACCACAAAACCACAACGGCATGATCCCTTTGGGGATTCACAAACCAGTTTTCTCCTATTTGTATGCTTAATATATATATAGTAATAATGTAAAAATGAGCACTATCCTGTTACTTAGAGTTGCCTCATTTTTATTTATGTCATGTTTTTTGTTTTTCTTCTCTTTTTCATCGCTTTTGTTTCATGGCTTTATTCTGCTGTTTTTAGGGCCATCACAACTTGCTACTGTCTATTCTCTGGATATTGTGCATTGCTTCCCACATCCCCCTGTTTTTCCCCTTATGTTTGAATTTGAATACAAGCCCTCCGGGAAGTTCTTCACAAATCCTCAAAAATATTTCCAAAAAAGGGATTGTATGTACCTGACTGTAACTGCCTGGTCAAATGGTTAGACTCTGGTGTTATTATTCACTCAAAAAAAAAAAAGTCTTAGGTTCCAAATGGAACAAAATGGTTATTGATCTCCACAGAAAGTTGTCATCATGTTTGTTCAGATATGAACTTTGTAATAGCCACTGCTGTGGTCCAGGTTTAGGACACTGAAGCAGAGAATGATGGTGTGTGTGTGGCCCTTGTTTGGTGCCTTTTGTGTATCTGCTCTTAAACTGGATATATACTGTACACTCTTGCTGCCAAACTTCCACTGCTTTTTGGTTGTTTTTAGGCCAATTCAAAATATAAAAGGTGCACTTTTGGTAATGATGGAATATTTTTTCTGAAATTTGTTTTACTTCTGAGTAGCAGAAAAACGGGGATAATTCGCTTAAATGACTGAAAGTGTAACAGATGAAATATTGTCCATGTCAGGTCAACCTGACTTCTCCATTTCCAATGTTGGAAAGACGCCCCCCTTGCCCTTGGTGTTTCTTAATTAAAAACAAAATTCATGTGCTATTTGTAATCTTGTGAGTTGTCTTTTTCTCGCCATGTCTGTATCGCTGTGTACCGCTTTCAGCGGGGTGGTTTCTTTACATTAAGCATTCTTGCTTGAAATCACTTAATTGTTCCCAAATAATCCTTTTTACAGGTAAGAATAAAGGTAAGCCAGTCAATGCCAATTATACCTGCTTAAGAAAGTTCAGCTCCAGTGTTCCTTATTAGAGGTTAAACCCTAATCAGGTTTCTAAAATAAACCTTTACCTTCGGAGCAGTCAACTATTCTTACAGAATCTACTGCATTTATTTGTGATATTACCTTAAAAATGGATGACTATGGCAAATGATGAGCTGGCAAGAGCTAATTAAACAGGTACAGTTCACCCCAAAATCAAAAATACATATTTTTCCTCTTACATGTTGTGCTATTTATGAATCCAGATAGTTTTGTGGTGAGTTGCCCAGTGTTCGAGATATCGGCTGTTGACATGTCTGCCTTCTTTCCCATATTATGGAACTAGGTGGCACTCGGCTTGTGGGGCCAAAAAAAACATTTGACAAACTCAATAGCAATGTCTCTTTCCAGAAATCAAGACTCGGTTTCTTAAGATAACTCACATACCTGGTTAGGAGTAGTTTCATGTGAGAACTACAGTGGTGCTCATGAGTTTACATGCCCATGCTTAAGTTGACTAAAAAGAGGAATAAAAAAAAATCATGTTTTGGAAATTTATCTTAATGCCTTAATTAAAAAACGAGGTAAAATCCAACCTTTAAAGACACCAATTTTCTAAGTGGAGGAATAATAGGATACCATGCTTGGCCTTTGCAATTAAAACAGCCCCATATCATCACATACCCTTCACCATACATAGAGATTGGCATGGTTTTATTTCAGTTAGACTAATAGCTGGTTTGATTTGCATTGAGAGATTATTTTATGGAAAGTATCCCATGCCAGTCTCTATGAATGGTAAAGGGTATGTATGATATATCCACGAAAATAACTTTGACATACTTTGACTGTACTGGTTAATAGTCCTTCATTGACAATGGCCTTTAATAATAAAAATCTGCCTGCATCAATGGGAATTTAACATAGGGGGGTGCATACTTATGCCCCTTCTATTTTAAGGAATAACATTTATTTACAAAGACAATTGGTTTCCTTAAAGGTTGGATTTGTATCTCATTTTTTAATTAAGGCATTAAGATAAATTTCCAAAACTCTTTTTTTTTTTTCATTCCCCTTTTTAGTCAACTTAAGCACAGGCATGTAAACTTACGAGCACCACTGTATTTTCTTTCTACCGAACTACACCCGGCGATCGTATCACAGTGCAAAAGGGAGCTTAATCATCGAGGGTCTGGCTATTCCACACAGGGACTAAGTTTCCAATTAGAGACGGTTTTCGAAGCACTGGAAGGTCTGCCTTCATATCAAAGCAGCTACCAGGATTGGTTCGGCAAAATTGTATTCCAAAGAAGTCTGAGTTGGCCAAATCAAGTGGGCATGTTCCAAAGTTAAAGTCTATTTTAGTACAAACATGTTTGAACAGCCAGTAAAGTAGATGAGTACATGATGATGTTGGTAATATGTGAACTGTTTCTGATTGAATGTATTAATGAACATATCTTTGAAATTGAAGAGACAGAGACAACATTTTTAAAAAGAAACATTTTTGGGGGACTTTGTTGGCCTTTATTTGGTAAGACAGGAAAGGGGGACATCATGCAGCAAAAGGACAGCAAACGGCTGTGGGTCAGACTCCAACCTGGGCCACTGCAGTAAGGGCTAAGCCTCAGTACATGGGGTGCACGGTCAACCAGGTGAGCTACCTGAGGGTGTCCCACAACAGAACCGTTTCAACGAATAACAATACATGATTCTCCTCTTCTTTTTTTAGTCACAGTTGTTTGTTTTTTTGGATCTTGGACGCACTTCAATTAGACCAAATTAGCT